>NC_134484.1:355295326-355370326 GCF_040206685.1 Ascaphus truei
ATGTGTGTGTGTGTGTATACATGTGTGTGTGTACATTTGTGTGTATACATGTTTGTGTGTGTATACACGTGTGTATGTGTGTGTGTGTGTATACATGTGTGTGTATACATGTGTGTGTGTATACATTATGTGTATGTATACATGTGTGTGTGTGTACGTGTGTGTGTGTGTACATGTGCGTGTGTGTATGTCTCCATGTGTGTGTGTATGTCTCCATGTGTGTGTGTACGTGTACATGTGTGTGAGTATACGTGTACATGTGTGTGTGTGTGTACGTGTCTACGTGTACATGTGTGTGTGTGTCTACGTGTACATGTGTGTGTGTCTACGTGCGTGTGTATACGTGTGTGTGTGTGTGTCTACGTGTGTGTCTACGTGTGTGTGTGTATACGTGTGTGTGCGTATACGTGTGTATGTGTGTCTACGTGTGTGTGTGTGTCTACGTGTGTGTGCGTATACGTGTGTGTGTGTGTCTACGTCTGTGTGTGTGTCTACGTGTGTGTGTGTGTGTACACGTGTGTCTACGTGTGTGTTTGTACGTGTGTGTTTGTACGTGTGTGTGTGTGTGTGTGTGTGTGTGTGTGTGTATACGTGTGTGTACGTGTGTGTGTGTGTAAACGTGTGTGTCTGTGTGTATACGTGTGTGTCTGTGTGTATACGTGTGTGTCTGTGTGTATACGTGTGTGTCTGTGTGTATACGTGTGTGTCTGTGTGTATACGTGTGTGTCTGTGTGTATAGGTGTGTGTGTGTGTGTATAGGTGTGTGTGTGTGTGTGTATAGGTGTGTGTCTGTGTGTATAGGTGTGTCTGTGTGTCTACGTGTGTCTACGTGTTTCTTTGTGTCTACGTGTGTCTGTGTGTCTACGTGTGCCTGTGTGTATACGTGTGTGTGTGTATACGTGTGTCTGTATAGGTGTGTGTGTGTGTGTGTGCGTGTGTGTCTGTCTACGTGTGTGTGTGTCTGTCTACATGTGTGTGTGTGTCTACATGTGTGTGTCTGTGGACGTGTGTGTGTGCCTACATGTGTGTGTGTGTGTGTGTGTGCCTACATGTGTGTGTGTGCGCGGTCTCTGTGTGTGTGTGTCTCTGTGTATGTGTATGTGTATGTGTATATATATATATATATATATATATATATATATATATATATATATATATATATATATATTAGTGTGTGTGTGTGTATGGAGGGTTGAGGCTGGCAATGAAGGAATGGGGGGGTGTGGGGGGAGAGCTGCTTACCTTGCAGTCGGCAGCATGTTCCTCGAGGTGAGGCCTCCTGCAGGGCGGGAGCCCCCCCGCTGCCTCCGGCTCGAGGTGAGGCCTCCTGCAGGGCGGGAGCCCCCGAGCCCCCCCGCTGCCCTCCGGCTCGAGGTGAGGCCTCCTGCAGGGCGGGAGCCCCCCCGCTGGCCTCCGGCTCGAGGTGAGGCCTCCTGCAGGGCGGGAGCCCCCCCCCGCAGCCCCCCGGCTCGAGGTGAGGCCTCCTGCAGGGCGGGAGCCCCCCCCCGCTGCCTCCGGCTCGAGGTGAGGCCTCCTGCAGGGCGGGAGCCCCCCCGCCGCTGCCCACCGGCTCGAGGTGAAGCCTCCTGCAGGGCGGGAGCCCCCCCGCTGCCCTCCGGCTCGAGGTGAGGCCTCCTGCAGGGCGGGAGCCCCCCCGCTCGAGGTGAGGCCTCCTGCAGGGCGGGAGCCCCCCCGCTGCCCTCCGGCTCGAGGTGAGGCGGCGGTGCCGAGGAGCGTTGCAGGCGGCGCCGGGTAGGCTGGTCTTTGCTGTGAGGGGGGTGGGAGAGGTGAGCCGGTGCCGAGGAGCGTGCGGCGAGGCCCGTGGGTATGCTGCCTCACCCATCCGGCCGCTCCCACGTGGATGTGAGGCGGGAGGCAGCGTGTTGTGGCCGCTCCCCCGCGTGTGTCCCGGGCGCTCGCTCCGCTCCCCCGCTGACTGTAGCGGCGCCGGGGTGTGAGCTTGGGGGGGGGGGGGGGTGTGAGCTTGGGGGGGGGGGGGGGGGTGAGCTTGGGGGGGGGGTGTGTGAGCTTGGGGGGGGTAAGGTGTGTGTGAGCTTGGGGGGGTGGGAATGTGTGTGTGTGTGTGTGTGTGTGTGTGTGTGTGTGTGTGTGTGTGTGTGTGTTTTTTTTTTTTTTTTTTTTTTTTGTGGACCTTTGGCCCGTCACTCCGCCTCAGGGGCGGGCCAAGGGGGTGGTGTGAGTGTGTGAGGCCAATGAGAGGTGTGCGGGGCGGGCGGCCCAAGGGACCAATGAGATTGCCGCTAGGGACACCGGACATCCAGGCAGGCAAACATACAGTGCTTTCACTAATATAGTATAAGATATATATATAGATATATATATATATATATAGATATATATATATATATATATATATATATATATATATGACACACACACACACACACACACACAGTTGGGTCCGGAAATAATTGGACATTGACACAATTTTCCTAATTTTGGTTCTGTACACAGCCATAATGGTTTTGAAATGAAACAACCGAGATGCAATAGAAGTGCAGACTTTCAGCTTTAATTCAAGGGGTTGAACAAAAATATCGTATGAAACTGAAATCGCAACCATTTTCATACACAGTCCCCTTATTTTAGGGGCTCAAATGTAATTGGACAAATTAACACAATCATAAATAAAATGTTAATTTTTAATACTTTGTCGAGAATCTTTTGCAGGCAATGACTGCTTGAAGTCTGGAATGTATGGACATCACCAAACGCTGGGTTTCCTCCTTTGTGATGCTTTGCCAGGCCTTTACTGCAGCTGTCTTCAGTTGTTGTTCGTTCATGGGTCTTTCTGCCTTAAGTTTTGTCTTCAGCAAGTGAAATGCATGCTCGATCGGGTTGAGATCAGGTGATTGACTTGGCCATTGCAGAATATTCCTGAGGAAGTCCTGTTCTGGACGAAACGCGTTGCTCTACTCTTCATTTGTGACATTTATATAGCTTATTCAGAGGAGCCAGAGGTGAAGTTGTAGCTCTCTATCCGGACGCGGAGGGAGAGATCCCCTACCACTCACCACCTTACCACTCCCCCTGCTTTTATTTCCTTTTAGAAGCCATTGGTTTCTTTGTTTTATATTTCTGCTTTGTTTGTTTTGTACCTTTATAGTTTGTTCTTTTCTGTTTTAATAAAATTTTAATCCCATAGACCACAGTGTCCCATAGTCTGCCTTCACCCCTCCATTAGTTGTAAGGGGAACCCCAAAAGAAAAAACAGAAGTGAAAAGATACCCCTACTAGTGTATACTCACACTGGCCCGTGTGAGTATTTTGTTATATCGCTTTTTACTCCCCTTCACCTCAAACATCAGGTGACTCCCAGGTTATGCACACACCACTATCTGCAATTATTTGCTAGATATCTACAGACATCAACATCTGAAGCCCTGTATTAACCTCTTAAACGGGCAATATCAAGATTCCGCGATAGGAGAACACTCACATTGGCCCGTGTGAGTGCTTGAGTATACCATTGTATTGCAATTGTTTATTGTTTTATTACCCTTCCCTACAGCTGCTGTATATTTTTATTGATCTAATCACCTTTTCATTTCCACGAGAGGTAAACCTCCTGGAGGGAGAAAACCATCCAACGAGGAAAGCGGAAGGCACAACGAGGAGAGAAGTCACGACCGTAGAAGAACCCATCCTCCAAAGAAGAAAAGCAATCCAAAGAAACCTTGACGTGATAGAACTTACACAAGGCCGTGTAAGTTATTTATTCTTTTATCTTCCCACCTACATACACATCACTGTATGTGCGCCTCCCATAGATGTAGTTCGCTCCATAGACTGTCGCCTCAATAGAGGTGTCTCCTATCACATCGATCACCAGTCTAATAGGACATATTATTAACTGCCCTTTTCCTGAAACTGTGCTCCCCCATCTTTTCTTGTATTTTATTGCAATATGTTTTGGGTCATTGTCCATCTGTAAAGAGATGCACCGTCTAATCAACTTCGCTTAATTTGGCTGAATCTGAGCAGACAATATATCCCTATACACTTCAGAATTCATCTGGCTGCTTCTGTCTTCTGTCACATCATCAATAAACACTAGTGACCCAGTGCCATTGTAAGCCATGCATGCCCATGCCATCACACTTCCTCCACCGTGTTTCACAGATGATGTGGTATGCTTCGGATCATGAGCCGTTCCAAGCCTTCTCCATACTTTTTCTTCCCATCATTCTGGTACAGGTTGATCTTAGTTTCATCTGTCCAAAGAATGCTGTTCCAGAACTGGGCTGGCATTTTTAGATATTGTTTGGCAAAGTCTAATCTGGCCTTTCTATTCTTGAGGCTTATGAATGGTTTGCACCTTGTGGTGAACCCTCTGTATTTGCTCTCGTGAAGTCTTCTCTTTATGGTAGACTTGGATAATGATATGCCTACCTCCTGGAGAGTGTTCTTCACTTGGCTGGATGTTGTGAAGGAGTTTTTCTTTAGCATGGAAAGGATCCTACGATCATCAACCACTGTTGTCTTCCATGGACGTCCAGGCCTTTTTGTGTCGCAGAGCTCACCAGTGCGTTCTTTTTTTTCTCAGAATGTACCAAACTGTTGATTTGGCCACTCCTAATGTTCCTGCTATCTCTCTGATGGATTTTCTTTTTTTGCAGCCTAAGGATGCCCTATTTCACTTGCATTGAGAGCTCCTTTGACCTCATGTTGTGGGTTCACAGCAACAGCTTCCAAATGCGAATGCCACACCTGGAATCAACTCCAGACCTTTTATCTGCTTAATTGATGATGAAATAACGAAGGAATAGCCCACACCTGTCCATGAAACAGCTTGAGTCAATTGTCCAATTACTTTTGGTCCCTTGAAAAAGAGGGGGCTACATATTAAAGAGATGTAATTCCTAAACCCTTCCTCCAATTTGAATGTGAATACCCTCAAATTAAAGCTGATAGACTGCACTTTAAGCCAATATTCATTATTTAACTGTAACTTGAATTTATTTTGGTACACAGTCGAAATAACAAAACTTGTATCAGTGTCCAATTATTTCCGGACCTAACTGTATATATTTTGTGTGGGTGTGTGTCTGTGTGTGCGGTCACCTGTGTCTACTTTGCATCTGTGGATTTAAATCTGATTTTTCAAGTATATCATATGAAGATAAAAACACAAAAGAATTTGACGACGTTTGTCAAATAGTTGTGTACAGAGTTACAAATCCTTTCCCATTGACCCTTACCAGAGAAAGGAAATGGGCTGGGTCTGGCTTTCAGCTAAAAATAAAGGAGAATAGGAATCAATGCAAAAGTGGAGCAAATCTGGGACAAAACAATTGCATCATATGTATCAAATTAAATGTAACGGGTATTCCTTATCTGGTCGACCCACCCAATCTCATATTGGCCCCTGTGGTCTATCCAGCCCCCATTACATGGTCGTGTCTGGTGGTGCACCTGTTGGAAACAGGACTCCTGAGTCTCCCGCATGATGGTGTTCGGGGATTGTCAACCCAAACAGGCAGCTGAGGTAGTGTGTGCGAGTCCTACCTATATCACGTGCACCGCCTCCACCTCATCAGGATCTCTGCGTCCGCAGGGAGATGGTTCTGATGAGGAACTTCTCTGTGGGCCATCCTCTGTAGAGTAACTCCAGACTCACACATGAGGGTATCTTTTATCAAGAGCATATTTATTGTTCGTATATGGGCCAGCTGCCCCTCACAGCCAGCTTCTTAGCCGCACATTTCGTTCTGCTGTCCCTTTGAAAGGTACGACCTCCCAATGGAGTGGGATCCCCTCTCCCCGTAGGGAGATCACCCCTGTGCCAGGTCCCTGGACACAGTGTAGGCCTTGTTGCTTGTTAACCTTGAACTGGGCCACTAGTTACTGCACTAGTGGGCCCCGCACCCTCAAGTCTCAACCCAGACTTGTTCCTTTGTCCAACAACTAACTTTGGGCAGTGCTGTGCCTTATATACCTCAGGAAACAGGCACATCTCTGATGTCACTAACTGTGGACTCAGAGTATGTAGCCACTCCCTTCCATACATATGACACCTCACCAGGGTGTGAGGGCAAACCTCCATAATTACTGCTGGCAACCCTGTAACTTACCAGGTTTACTGCCAGCATGAGAGGAAACTGCAGATCATTTTACAGCATGGCTACATAAAAAAATCCTATTAGTTTCAATGGAACTGTTTGCTTTAATACATATGGTGCAGATTCTTTGCCACAGAATTGTTCAACTTTTGCCTTGATGCATATGACCCAAACTGCATTCAAACAGGCATTGCGGCCCAAGCAAGGAGCTTCAATATACCATTAATTTCAGCTCTGGGGAACCCCTGCTTCCGGAAATACCTCCATAGGGAGTTTTGGGTAGTCTTTCCGGCTCAGTTACCAGGGTTCACATAATGGCCGATTTTCAAAGCTCTCGTGCCCTGCGGGTCAATAGGAAGCCATGTCGTCATCTGGTGGGGCTTCTTATTTGCCCACGTGACGCGGGAGCTTTAAACTTGCAGGAGATACCGGCACCCCCTTCGGTGGTAAGTTTCTCTGGAAGCAGATGGGAGACACCCTGCTTCAATCCTATGCAATAAAGGGGGGTATGGTTTGGATTGCTCCTTAAATACAATAAAATCATATCTTTATTCAGCATATTGAAACAAACACAGTAAAACCTCAAGGGATAATACAATCTTTAATGCAAGCAAAAGAATATTCATTGACTTCAGGAGATCTATGTTCTTACTAATGAAGATATTAACATTGTCCTATCTACTTGAGAAAATCTCAAATTAGATATCAACAAACAATGTTTAATACTCTTCTGAATAACACTTTAATCTCTCCTTTGTTCAAGTTTTCTTCTGGGGATTGTAAATCTCCACCAATCATCATATAAAAAGGCTCTTTAGTGAGACCTTCACAGGAAATGTGTTGTAATAGCTGACAACAGTGAATTCTAAAACACAATTCTTTTAAATATTCAAGGTTTTAATTTATTTTAATTTTTTTAAATAATGTCTTAACTTTAACCATTGCAACACCAGCTGTGACTGTGTTTATAGTATTACATAATCAAGTCTCACATACTGTATAGTGGGTTATTTTTTTTAAATTGCTATAGTGCACATTGAGGCACTACCGCACAGCAACTCCCATTGACTTAAAATGCCATTACCTCTTGGAATAAAAATAAATAAAATGTCTGTTTAAAGGTCCCTCTGACCAATAGGAAGCTGCTTGTCATCCCTTGAGGTTTCCTATTGACACAGATAGGGCGGGACTTTTAAACAGATACCGTTATCACCTTCAGAGGTAAGTATCTCTGGAAGCAGGAGGTCCGCAGAGAGTTAGAATTAAAATGTCAAAGATTTCTAAAACCCTCAAAAGTTTAAAGCAGCAGTTCAAGCTGCCGTTTGAAATGTTTTATTATTTTTTTTCCATCAATACAATCTGCACACTAACAAGTGATTAGCTAAGTTGCCTATTGATCGGCAACGATTTGGCTCGGGGGTTCACTAAATCACTGTTAGTGCTGCAGAAGATTACCCAAGATGCAAGGTTCTGTGTGGAAGATCATGTGACCAGGCAGGCACTAGATACAATTGGTGCACTGCTAGAGAGAGGGCAAAAGGGGTGTGCCAGAGCCTGTCTCGGAAGAGGAAGGGGATGTGACTTTGTAAATGGTTGCTACATTATAATACATTAAAAATGTATTTAGAAATTGTTGGGTTTAAAAAAGAAAATGCTACAAGTATTTTCTCATAGTACAAAACTAATTTATTGAAAATGAAAAACCCACACATGTAGGATATTGCTTGAACGGCAGCTTTAAGTGAAATAGATTAAACTTTCATCATAAGCAGGGAGAGTTGGTCAGTATGATGAAACCAGATCATATACACTGGCGACACACTTTATTCGAGCTTGGCTAGTCCCACGAATTCGGGTATACCCGGGTGTATTGAGGTTTGTGACTGTTTTCTGCACGAGTGCATTGGGTTATTTTCAAGGCAGGGATTGAAGCATTTTATTCCCGCTGGCTGCAATACTGCACAGTATATATATATATATACTGCATTACAATTCATGAATTTATGCCATCTGGTAGACACGCGAAGCATTGCAGCCTATTAAATCCTAATCATTATCATTTAACAGATCAGCCGCCCGTCAGCCAGGCATGAACCCAGGCTGGGAAGGCAAACGCAACGGGGCTTGTCAGAGGTGAGGAGCGGCGCATTCCAGGTATCTGCCAGGTACATACTGGGTATTTGCTCGAATAAAGTGTGTCGGTGCAGTACATTCCACGTTACACGTTACATATTACACAGCATGCAGCAGTTTTAACCTAAGAAGCCATTCGAATCAACAGCAAAATACCTTTTTGACTATACTGGTTCTTCAAAGTACAGTAGCTAGATCTTTAGTTTAGTACTGCAAACCATGGGGCCACTCACTAAACTGAATACTTGTACATGTCAAACCAATCGATACGTACAGACAGACAATAAGTAGAATTGATGTGTTCAATAAGTCTTTTCAGTACAGAAACACTGCATCAGTACATAACACATTTGCATACACTGTGACAAAACGGATATATGACATGGGGTATCACCCGTCCCCCTTTTGCCGGGACAGTCCCGGTTTTTCGAGAGCTGTCCCGGTTTCCTGTGTGTCCCGGAAATGTCCCGGGTTTTCCTCAATGTGTCCCCGTTTTTTTTTTTTTGTCGCCGGCGGTACGCGAGTAAGCTGTGGTGCGCTGTGCGTGGTGCGCGAGTCTGCGGCGGCGCGGAGGAGGAGACTGCAGCAGCCCGGCTGGTAAGTATTTATTTTTTAATGCCAGGGTTTGGGCTTGTGTTACGTGGAAAATGGGTCTTGCTGATTGGATGCGGCCCGGCATTGTACAAAGTTCCGCCCACCCCTGGCAGTTTCCTACCTTGTTGGCCAATCCCCTGCGTCCCGGCATTAAGCCCCGCCCCCGCATCATCCTTCACCAAGGCCCGGCATGTGGGAATGGATGGAAGGAAGGGTGCCGTGGGGGGCTGGGGGGGCAGGGCCAGGGTGCCTGGGGGCGGGGGGAAGGGCCAGCGTGCCTGGGGGGAGGGGGCAGGACCAGGGTGCCTGGGGGGGGGTCAGGACCAGGGTGCCTGGGGGCGGGGCTTCCGCTTCCTGCGGCAGAGCACACGTGTGTGTCTCTGCCCGCGGCTCCTGGCTCCTCTGAACGATGTCTCCCTCCCTCTGCCCACCCGGGGTGATATGAGGTGGGTTTTTGATCCTTTGCCTCCTGTCCTGGCGCTCTCTTCCCCTACGGTCCCCTTGGTGCGGGAGATGGGCGCGGGCAGTGATGGCTGCGCTTTGTCCCCCCATTCTGCCCCGGGAACCCGTGGCTGCCCGCCGGGGGAGGGGGGGCGGCAGTTTGTACCTTTGCGTCTCAGCGCTCCTATCCACCCCCCCCCCCCCTTGGTGCGGGAGATGGGCGCGGGGGAGGGTGCAGGAGGAGGCGGGGAGCCGCCTGCTCCTGGCTGCCTCTGTCTGTACGCCACTGTGTGTGTGTACCAGTGTGTGTACCAGTGTGTGTACGTGTGTGTGTGTGTGTACCAGTGTGTGTACGTGTGTGTGTGTACCAGTGTGTGTACCAGTGTATGTGTACCAGTGTGTGTGTGTGTGTGTACCAGGGTGTGTACCTGTATGTGTGTGTGTGTACGTGTGTGTACCAGTGTGTGTACCCTCCCCCTCCCTCTCCCTCTCCTCCTCCCTCTCCCTCTCCCCCTCTCCCTCCCCCCCCTCTCCCTCTCTCCTTCCCCCTCTCCTCCTCCCCCTCTCCCCCTCTCTCCCTCCCTCTCTCTGTCTCTCTCACCCTCTCTCTCTGTCTCTCTCACCCTCTCTCTCTCTCTTTGTCTCTCTCACCCTACCTGTCTTATCTTAACTGCCGTATACCTACACCGAAGTAACCTACCCTTCTTTCTTCCAGATCTGACTTAAGTTTCACGCGGGAGACATCGGAAGACAGGTAGGGAACACCTCCCCTCCAGTATAGTACCTTGAGAGACTGCGGATCAGGTAAGATCCCAGGCGGGATTGCTTCTTTAGAAATTGTTAAGAGGGGGCATCCTGACACTGGTTAAGGGGTTCAGAATCACAACTATGTAACAAGGACTAATGGTAGTAAAGTATAAGTGTACGGCAATAAATAAACTGTTATGTAAAAAAAAAAAAATGTCCCGGTTTTTCATTTTCAAAATCTGGTCACCCTAGGTATCACTAAAGGCACACTTGTGAGCACGTGACTCGTATATGTGACAAGGGTCAATACACACAGCTACAGTAACTAGCTGACCTACTTTTCACTCAAGCAGGGTCCTCACATGAGTAATATCTCCCCTCAATCCATCACAATATATATCTTAAATCACTGCCATCACCAAAAATGTACGTCAAGTTGTACTTGCAGGGTTTTTGGTTTCCGAAGAAAAATATGTAATTAAAAATCTATTGTAGCAAAATGTGAAACCACTCTGCAAAACGTGCAAAACGTGCAAAGTTCAATTGGAACCTAAAAGACAATACTTATTACATTTTAGATTGAATATACAAAAATGAGTACAGTACAGTGCTTAGTTACAGAAAATAAGATTGCAGGAAACATACAGTACAATATATGCAGACAGTTAATCAAATAAAAGGTTAAAGACAGGATTTCTATATGTTACCACATTACAATATCTGATTCCTTCCAAAGAGGTCTTTGGAAAATGAAAGCTGAGAATTCATATATCAAATATTCGTATATTCATATCCCAACTGCATGGTTTTTATCCTAAAATCCGTCAGCATTAAACTCAGAATAAGCCTACCTTCTGGGCATGTTCTTAACCCACCCCGCAGTGACACCTTTATGGCTTGAGGTTAAAAATAACTTTCCTTTCGAATCAAAAGGTGCCTGAATATAGAAAATGGCCCATATCTTTATCCCCGTAGCTACTAGAATATTACAACTCATTCAACTTGTCAGGGTGAGTTTGCCGCATACAAATAGACTATTTATCAGGGGATTAACCAAGTATGGGAGACAAACGGATATCTGACCATTGCATCCTCAGAATCATGAATTGTTTAGTATAATTTAATTTGTCTGATCGCAAATGTTAGAAAGATATATTTGTAATTCTCGTGAATTTTTGTCTGACTTCTAGATATCTTTATATTTAGCAAAACAAGAAAAAACACAAAAGCGCACCAAGATGAGAGATAGATATTGTATTAGCAACAAATAATAAAATTAGTAACTTACATATAAAATTTCTTTAATAATCCCCGATTCTGGTGTCTATCACAGGAGTAGGGCATCACATAGGAAGTATGAAGGGTAATCTCAGTTCTGAGAGATCAGACCCGCGCGCTGGGGCTGTCTCTGTTCACTCTCCTGTCCTCCACGTGTGGTAGCGTGGTGCGGAGTGTCGCGCGCATGCGCAGGAACCGGGGCCTTCAATAGGTGTCCTTAGGATGCCTGTCCATTTTTGATAGCATAGAAACGATCGGAAATAAGCAGGAACGGTACACTTGAGTGTGTACTGGTGGTGGGTAGTAAAACCGCCAGCCACAACAGTCGCGACGCGTTTCGTTTAACAAAGTAAACTTCTTCAGGCGCGCGGGTCTAATCTCTCAGAACTGAGATTACCCTTCATACTTCCTATGTGATGCCCTACTCCTGTGATAGACACCAGAATCGGGGATTATTAAAGAAATTTTATATGTAAGTTACTAATTTTATTATTTGTTGCTAATACAATATCTATCTCTCATCTTGGTGCGCTTTTGTGTTTTTTCTTGTTTTGCTGATATTGGTATCACCATCGGGGTTCCGGTGGAGACCACATTTGGAGGTGGGGGAGACACCTCATAAACACAGAAGCAGCAAGAGAACTGAGAGGGACCAACACTCCAAGTTTAAAGAGCCAGAGCGCGGACTGAACTTTTCATCTTTATATTTAGTACTAGCTGATATACCCGGCGTTGCCCGGAGGCCGTGAGGGGGGGGCGTGAAAGGCAGGGGGGGGCGTGAAAGGCTGGGGGGGGGCGTGAAAGGCAGGGGGGGCGTGAAAGGCAGGGGGGGGCGTGAAAGGCAGGGGGGGGCGTGAAAGGCAGGGGGGGGCGTGAAAGGCAGGGGGGGGCGTGAAAGGCAGGGGGGTGGCGTGAAAGGCAGGGGGGGGGCGTGAAAGGCAGGGGGGGCGTGAAAGGCAGGGGGGGCGTGAAAGGCAGGGGGGGGGCGTGAAAGGCAGGGGGGTGGCGTGAAAGGCAGGGGGGGCGTGAAAGGCAGGGGGGGGGCGTGAAAGGCAGGGGGGGGGCGTGAAAGGCAGGGGGGGGCGTGAAAGGCAGGGGGGGGCGTGAAAGGCAGGGGGGGGCGTGAAAGGCAGGGGGGGCGGCCGGAGGCCATGAGGGGGGGCGTGAAAGGCAGGGGGGGGGCGTGAAAGGCAGGGGGGGGCGTGAAAGGCAGGGGGGGGCGTGAAAGGCAGGGGGGGGGCGTGAAAGGCAGGGGGGGGGGCGTGAAAGGCAGGGGGGGGGCGTGAAAGGCAGGGGGTGGCGTGAAAGGCAGGGGGGGGCGTGAAAGGCAGGGGGGGCGTGAAAGGCAGGGGGGGCGTGAAAGGCAGGGGGGGCGTGAAAGGCAGGGGGGGGGCGTGAAAGGCAGGGGGTGGCGTGAAAGGCAGGGGGGGCGTGAAAGGCAGGGGGGGCGTGAAAGGCAGGGGGGGCGTGAAAGGCAGGGGGGGGGCGTGAAAGGCAGGGGGGGGGGCGTGAAAGGCAGGGGGGGGCGTGAAAGGCAGGGGGGGGGCGTGAAAGGCAGGGGGGGGGCGTGAAAGGCAGGGGGGGGGCGTGAAAGGCAGGGAGGGGGCGTGAAAGGCAGGGGGGGGCGTGAAAGGCAGGGGGGGGCGTGAAAGGCGGGGGGGGCGTGAAAGGCGGGGGGCGTGAAAGGCGGGGGGGGCGTGAAAGGCGGGGGGGGCGTGAAAGGCGGTGGGGGCGTGAAAGGCGGGGGGGCGTGAAAGGCGGGGGGGGCGTGAAAGGCGGGGGGGGGCGTGAAAGGCGGGGGGGGCGTGAAAGGCGGGGGGGGCGTGAAAGGCGGGGGGGGTGAAAGGCAGGGGGGGGCGTGAAAGGCAGGGGGGGCGTGAAAGGCAGGGGGGGCGTGAAAGGCAGGGGGGGCAACACACACACAGTGTCACACACACACACAGTGTCACACACACACACACACACACACACACAGTGTCACACACACACACACAGTGTCTCACACACACACACACACACACAGTGTCACACACACACACACAGTGACACACACACACACACAGACGTCACCTAGAGCGACACCTACCTCTACTTCCGGCCGCCGCCATCTTTTCACTCGGCGCCGCGAGGGAAGAAGGGTGTCCTTCCGGGCGCGCCGCCATGTTAGGCACCGCGAGGGAGGAAGGACGTCCGCTGCCTGTTCCCCCGCCGGGGATGGAAATGAGGCGCCGCGAGGGAGGAAGGGGGTCCGCTGCCTGTTCCCCCGCCGGGGATGGAGATGAGGCGCCGCAAGGGAGAGGTGAGCGGAGGGAGACGTGAGCGGAGGAAGGGGAGAGATGAGCGCTGGGAGGGAGAGATGAGCGGCGGACCTCTACTGGCGCCGGGAGGAAGGGGGAGGGGAGAGATCCGGGAGGGGAGAGATGAGCGCCGGGAGGGGAGAGATGAGCGGCGGACCTCTACTGGCGCCGCGAGGGAGGAAGGGGGGGGGGAGAGAACCGGGAGGGGAGAGATGAGGGGAGGGAGAGATGAGCGCCAGAGAGAGAGAGGTGTGTGTGTGTGTGTGTGTGTGTGTGTGTGTGTGTGTGTGTGTGTGTGTGTGTGTGTGTGTGTGTGTGTGTGTGTGTGTGTGTGTGTGTGTGTCGTGAGCCAAGGGGGAAGAGTGGCAGTTGGGTGACGTCACACACAGCAATCTGATTGGCCAGAGGCTGAGGACCAATCAGATTCACCGCAGATAGCACTAACCTCACTAACCATTTCGATTTTATATATTAAGATAATTACACAGAAATTAACCGTTTTCCTGGACACGCCCTCTGGCGTTGTCCAGACCCTAGAGGAATTCCTTTTGTGTTATTTTAAAAGGTTTGTTGCCTATATCTACTGCCAGAAATAGTTGCGACTTCTGGGTTCAATCACACCGCTTTTCAAAATAGGCTGTGGCCCAGATAACCTCCCTTCTAGACAAACGCAGATAACCGGGCCATGTTGCTGACCCCTAATAAAAAAACAATACATGTGCAGTATATTTCAGCTGTATTTGTAACTCAAGTTAACAGTTTGTGTGCCAGTTTATTCAAATACTGACTATTTTCTGGCCTTATACAGGCATACCCCGCATTAACATATGCAATGGGACCGGAGCATGTATGTAAAGCGAAAATGTACTTAAAGTGAAGCACTACCTTTCCCCCACTTATCGATGCATGTACTGTACTGCAATCGTTATACACGGGCTTAACTGATGTAAATAACGCGTTTGTAACAGGCTCTATAGTCTCCCCGCATGCGCACAGCTTCGGTACAGGTAGGGAGTCGGTATTGCTGTTCAGGACGTGCTGACAGGCGCATGCGCGAGCTGCCATTTGCCTATTGGGCGATATGTACTTACTCGCGAGTGTACTTAAAGTGAGTGTACTTAAAGCGGGGTATGCCTGTACATGAGGTTTGTAACATGGAGGGCTGGGGAAGTCGCCCTGAAGAATGCAGGCTCTCCAAAACGAGCTAACCACACTAATATATTGAAAGGGTTAAAACACACGTGGCTGGTGCTTGGATAACAAAATAAAATTGATTGAGAGCTTTGAGTCCCATTGAAGCACAATATACAGTTCTTTTATTAGGGTCATTTTAAAATACATTTTTCATAGCATGAACTATAAAGACGTTTAACTTCAATTTAGCGATGGGGTAAAGTTAACTATGTAAAATGTAACTATTAGAGCCTTCAGTGTTAATTTAAAAAAAAAAAATGCTAATATTAAAAAGGATTTTACAAAGTCAAATGAATCACACTGCCTTGTATTATTATTTAAAATGTGCCAACATATTTCACAACTTTATCTTTGTAACAGGGGAAAGCTGTTGTGGTAGAGGCAGGAGGTACTGAAGATATCAAGAGGATTGTACAAAGGATTCCTTAAAGAAGTGCGTTTTCAAGTCATGTTTAAATGCGTGAATGGAGGGGGAGAGTCTGATGTTGTAGGGGAGGGAGCTTTAACTCATTACAAATATCACTGACATTTGTTCAATGTGCTCATGTGTAAATTGCACCTTTAAAACCGTCTGTGCAATAATCTCCCATTATCTACTAAAGCAAAATATCAATCTCGCCAGCACGAGGTAGGCGAGAATAATTTGCTAGATTTCGCCGTCAATTCCTATCTTGCAGTTTATTGATTAGCTTGGGAAATTTGCTCATTCATATATCAAATTTGCATATTGCATGGATTTGACGAGCCAGAGCAAAGGCACTACCAAGAAAGCACTTATTGCACAGTTAAGACACAGAATGAATAGAGAGAGTCTATTTTCAGTGATATTGCCAGTCACTGCTCCAAAAGTTCATTCCCGCACTTAAATTGATAAAACTGCAAATTAGACATTTAAAGAGTGTATGTTGTTACTTAATAAAATGTATTCTGCTGACAACAACTGAGACTTGTCAGTGCAAAATCGAACGCGTCAACGTTGAGGATACCTAAATTACACAATTTTAAGTTTTATCATACATTATTTTAATGCAAAATGTGGGTCACAAAAAGTTATACATAGATTAGATGAACTTGAAAGAGACTTTCAAAGAGTAAACCTACCTGTAGGATATAAATATGTGTTCTGAATCTGGGGCTGGAATGGTTCTTTTTTCTTCAGCAGACGTCCCTGCAAAGCATACAGAAGATGTTACACCTAAAGACTTATAAACCCTGGGCTAACATTCTAGCCCTGATCCTAATGAATAAATCCATACAACTTTAGACAGTCCGTAGTACGGGTGATAACATGTCACCGATTCAGAAAAAGTAGATGCTTAGGGCTGGGTCAGCCAACTCCAGTCCTCAAGGGCTGCCAACCGGTCCGATTTTCGGGATATCCCAGTGCTGAAGTAGGGATATCTTGAAAACCTGACCTGTTGGTGGCCCTTGATGACTGGAGTTGGCTGACCCTGGCTTAGGAGCATTTACAACTTAGGCCAAACAGGCACTGAAATCTGCTATATTGCAAAACATGCAAGTGTGCCATAGATTATAATAATATTTTGACATTTTTCATATATAGCGCTGCACACAGAATGTTTCAGGCACAAGTCCCTGCCCTGTAGATCTCACAGCCTAATTGTGATACCTGTGGCATAGGGAGATAGTGACACAAGGAGAGCACACTGGAATGTGAACTGTGTTCACTGGCTTCACAGGCAGTCACAGCACCACTGAGCTACGTACTTGGGATAGCGCTAATGCCAGAGAGTGCTCAAACAGTTTTTAATTCCATCTTATATTACATAATTACCACTACCAGTAACTGCTTCAAGTGACTGATACAAGGTTTGTTGGGAGCTAATAATGTACTTTGACTCACTAGAATGACACTTCAAGTGCACTATTGGTACTAGGAAGGAGACATTTCATTTGTAAATCATTAAAAACAAATTTTTGGAGAGAGCAATTTGATAACCGTTAACAAATGTTTACATTTATTTAGAAATTAATCACTTAAATGCTGTACAACATTTATTGAATTCGGAGCTAGTACTCTAATTTTACTGTTAATATATAATGGGTCTACAGTTTGTAAAGTCATGAGGCTACATATATATATATATACAGATGTATCAGGTTAAATTGTTCCCTCCAGATAGCATAACATATCCCATTATAACTCAGAATAGCAGAGCGTTTCCATAGAATTCTATAATAAATCACAAGATATCCCAATATATCAAACCAGAGAAAAGAATGACTCTAGCTACATCTGTATATTAATAGATTTGTACAATATGTAGTAGCGGTAAAAATGTGCACTTTATGTTGTTATTTCGTTTGTACCCTATGGCATCTCCAAGTGGAATGTGTGCAATACAGGGAATTACTGCTAGATTAATGCCTTGCAATTCTGACACAGATTTCTGGATTATTTAATAGAAAACATTTTAGCCTATAACTAAAACGAGAGATTGATTAAATTTGACAACAGATTGGAGTTGTGATACAGCTGCAGGTTTGACTTACGGAAAACAAATGCATTTAATGTGGAAAATAAGGATGTCATAAAACAAATGGCAAATTGTCTGCTAATATCTGAAAATAGGCTTTTTATTGGAGAACTATGTGATTTGGTTGCTGGAAGATTGATGTTGCAGATTGTATGTAGAGAAGACTTTGTATTCACTCATTTCACATATATATTTTTTTATAAAAATATTGGTGCAGTGTAAATTGGTGAAGCAAAATATAAAAAAGCCACCCTTATCCATTTCCAAGGCTGCTATGGCTTAATCACGGCAGTTTGGGAATATGAGCAGCATATTCCATCAGTCAGAACTGAACTTTAAAAAGCAGTCACATCTGTAAAGCTTTTGAAATAGATCTTGAGTGATGAAACAAACCTTAAAAGTGTAAGATCAACTCCTTACACTTTCATTGCTATACCTAAATATAATAATGCCGAACTCCCCCTTTAAAGCAGCAATCCACGCGGATTATTAGATGTATTTTCTTCAACACTTAGATGCATTGTCTCAATCAGAGGTCCTCTCACACCATAACTGCCCAAATATGTACTGTGGAGTACCCTTAGGTTAGCTGCTTGGACCCCACTCTCCCACTACAAGGATAATATGGCCTCTAGCAAAAATAATGCCGGCGAGCAAAGAAATAAAATATATTTCCTTCTTTATCTAAAACCACCTCTCTCCATACAGTATACAGTATGTAATATTTGATGTACATGCCAACAAATCACTTTCTACAATATCATTTAGCGAACAGAAATGATATTTATCTACATATCAATGAATACTTAATAAAGCTTACAACAGAAAAAAAGCACTTGGGTATAAATCATGAACCCTTTTCACATTCTGTTCTACGCAGAAAATGAGTCTTGAAGGACTGCAAATCAGGTTAATATAACAAATTGCTTCCGGCATGCTACATTATGCCTGTTTTGCTATGCAGACTTTATACTATTTAGGTTTCTTATTTAGACATCAGTTTCAAAAGTCAAGAGGTGTCACAGGTAATTAGAATTACAGTCATGGAATAATTATAGAACTTTGACTATAAAGCTAATAACTGGCTGGTGAAAGCAGAACCATTTATATTACAGGGCAGGAATTGGTAGGCCACATGATATACTGTACATTAAGCCATCAAAAACATTGCAGCTGCAGGTAAGAGCTTCCCCCTGCTGCGGCCAGCTGCTTGATGCGGGTGCTCTGATGGATACTGCCCCTCTCCTCCTCTTACACAGGGAACAAGTGATTAGCACAGGAGAGTAACAGACATTCAATATATATCAGCGCTCTGATATTAAGCAGCTGAGGGAGTGGGGGGAAGCTATAATCCATGCCAGCAACATCTTCACTCTCTCTGTACTGGTGAGTGGGAAGCCTGCAGTTGGGGCCCGCAAGTGAAGCCCCTGAGAGCCACCTGGGCTAGAGCAGTGTCTCCAAATGGTTGTTCGCGGACTGACAATTTTCTCAGGTCCACGAAGGATTCACGGCCAATTCCTCCACGTCCTGCCTATACCTCGGTCGGCGCCGGAAGTAACATCTGCCAAACTTGGCAACACTGTAGCTTCTGACGCAGCGGGACAAAGGTGAGCAGGCCTAACCCCTCTCCCTTTCCCCCTTCTCCCTCCCCCAGGTGAAATTCGAAGTGTGTGGGGATAAGGAGAGGGATTGAGTGAGAGGGAAGGGGGGTGAGTGAGAGGAAAGGGGATTGAGTGAGAGGGAAGGGGGTTGTGTGAGAGGGAAGGGGGTTGTGTGAGAGGGAAGGGGGTTGTGTGAGAGGGAAGGGGGTTGTGTGAGAGGGAAGGGGGTTGTGTGAGAGGGAAGGGGGTTGTGTGAGAGGGAAGGGGGTTGTGCGAGAGGGAAGGGGGTTGTGTGAGAGGGAAGGGGTGAGTGAGAGGTAAGGGGTGAGAGAGAGGGAAGGGGGTTGAGTAAATGTAACATGTTATTTGATTGTATTTTTCTTTTATCTATACATACATGTTAAAATGGCAGCCATAGTATTTACCAGTCCACCAATTTTATTTAATTTTTGTGCCAGTCCTCTTAACATAAGAGATTGGAGACCACTGGGCTGGAGGGATGCAGAGAGCAGCAATTAAGGAGGGGGGGGGGGGGGGGGGAGGATCCAGATTCCTGTGTTAACTTTGCTTGACTTTGTCTTTTTAAGTACGACATAACTTATTCTATGAAGAGGACAGATGGCAAAGGAAAGGTTGATACAACCCTCCTTTGCACTCACACCTGTAATATTAAGTACAGTACACGGAATGATCAACAAGTAGTTTGTCCCTCACAGCATATAACCTAATCTTTACCCCTTTGGTTAAGTGTACAATTCTCAGATATCCCCTCTCCTCTGCTGAATGGTGGGCAGAAACAGACTGTTTCCAGTAAACAAACGGAAACTTCTTTTTCAAATATTACATAATATAATTGCAAAAGTTTAACCATTTCAGAAATATGTATCAGTAAACACACAAGTATTATTGCATCCACTGTTCTTGTTTTGTGTTAAAAGATGTATTTAAGGAATATCAATGAGAGAAGAGTGGAGAGCGAGTGGAGAGCCAGCACTCACTAAATGAGGAAGAAACTCGCCCAAATGAATTGGTCTATCAGTGCATGAGAAACAGGAGTCCCAGCAGCTAAACAAATACAGATACAGAAAAGTGGGTTCACCTCCACAACTCAATAAAATCATTCAGGAGATTCACCCATAAACTGTACTTTGCAATACCTTTATTCTTGTGGGCAGAAAAGATAAATCAACCATTAACAGGTAAGATACTATTAGGTTACGCGCCCCTCAATGTTCCAACAACATTATGGGCCCTTCTGATCACTTTGGGGATATGAAGAACCTCAGAGCAACATAAGGTTACTTTAGGTAAGCAGTGGCCAACTCCAATCTTCAAGGAGCTACCAACACGTCAGGTTCAGGATAGTCGAGACTGAGCCACCTGTGCTGAAGCAGGGATATCCTGAAAACCTAACCTGTTGGTAGAGAATTGGAGTGGAGCACCACTGCTTTAGGTCATCCCACATCCCACTGGGGTTCAGGTACTCCTGATCTGGGAAGGCTCTTATTAAATTCACTCATGTAGTTATCATTTATCCCCAGGTAGTTAAGTTGTTCAGTACAGTGTTTTTAAAACACAGAGCCAGCCCTGAGATCGCAGGAACAGTACTGAAGACAGGCAAAACCTAACATGCGTGTCGTTTTATATACAATGCAGCCGTGATGAAAAGATCCAGGGGCCGAGGACTGGGACTGGGAGTCTGGGGAAACAGTGTCACAGGAGACGCAATATAAGCAAAGAGCAAAATGACAAACTGCATATTACCATATGGAATTTAATCCCAGAAGACACGGCATTCTGTACAGGCATAAGGATCAAAGCCTCTACAGTATACACATGGATAAAGGAGAAAAGAACATGCATGCAGAAATACATTTCTTTCAAACTAAAATAAATCATGTGCAGACCATCCATGGAATCATGCCATCCAGATTACATACAGTATAATACTGTTGTGATATTTATGACCTAAAAATTGAATTATCTTACAGTATGTTCAAAACACACACAACTGACATTGTTGCATTTTATTTCACAGGAAGAAAACAATTCTAGTGTGTTTCGAGCCCTGCAGAAAAGTGGATTGCGTAAAGACTAACACCTTTTACTGAAGCAATAAAAAAAGTACACACACACACATATATATATACAGTTATATTTGCAGATAGATAGATAGATATATATATACAATTAAACAAACAAAAAGACTGCGCCTCTCAGGTGTCTGTCTCAACTACCATAATATTAGTAAGTGGTTTTAAACTCCTATGAATAGGTCACTAAATTGATATCAGTAGTAATGATCTGGATATATGAATAACACACAAATATAAATATAAATGAAAATAAAAATACAATTAAATATATAAACAATGTGAGCTAGTAACTTAGTATCCAAAAATAAAAATGAATAAAAATATGAGGACATAAAAAACACAATTGAAAAATGAAATAAAAATTAAAGTCTAAAAAAACTGTCCTGTTGAAATACACATGAATGATGATGATGGCCCACTAATCTGGATTCTGGCAGCTTTCTGTAAGGAACCAACGACCTCCCAGTAGATCTACAAAACGAGAAGAAAGAAAGCGCCCGATCCTAGTGTAATATGAAAAATACACGTTTAATATTTCCAGTAAAAGTCCAACAAATTTAAACTCACAAACAAATGTGATAAACAAGCATGTAATGAGTATACTCATTCACCAAGCGCCGGATGACCCCGCTCTGCTCACACGCCTCTTCTCCCTCGTGCAGTCCCAGCACCTCTGAGCCACCGTCCAGCAGGGGCCTCAGAGAATGCGCAACCTCTCCTGATGTAACCCGGAAGTACACCGCACAAAACAGCAACTCCGGATGGGAGGAAATGGTTGTAGGACCTTGTGGGGGGCGGGGGTAGTTCACCAATGCGTGCCAGCGTCACAGAGTCCCAGCAGAATCCAAGGTATGGCTGAGTGCGGTAACAAACTGTCAGTAGCTCACACTAACACTCCCAACGCGTTTCTTCACACTAAGGTGATTTCATCAGGGGTCATCCGGCGGTTCGTGAATGAGTATAACTCATTACATGCTTGTTTATCACATTTGTTTGCCAGTTTAAATTTGTTGGACTTTTACTGGAAATATTAAACGTGTATTTTTCATATTACACTAGGATCGGGCGCTTTCTTTCTTCTCGTTATATATATATATATATATATATATATATATATATATATATATATATACACACACACATACACACAAACAATGTACTTACATTGTACAAATCACATAGGTGTGTAAAGTAGGTTTGACGTGTGCTTAAAAGTTTGTGATCATCATCGATGTGGAATCATTTACATTTCTAGAGAGAGTAATGCCTTATATTTCAACTTTTATATATTTGTGTCTAAATGGTTTGTGCACCTATTAAGATTTTGTTTCTCGCAATGAAAACAAAATTGAATAGTAATTTTGTTTCATTAACAATATTAAAGTGAAGAATTCGGTTTGGTGTGTGGGGAAATAGCAATAAAGTTTTCAAGAGGAAAAAAACGGCTTTGTTCCTTCAATCCCTAGTTGAAATTAATTATAGCAAATGTTTATGAAAACATCTGTTCCATATAGTTATAAATTCTTAATTTTAGCATAGATGAGTCCAAGCTCTCTTTATTGTTTTGAAAGATAACACAGTCTGACAAATGAAAGGTATAGAAGAAGAAGCGCCATGAATTTGCATTTGTACAGCACCCCATTTGCAAACAACTATTTCCTAGGGAACGTGAGGTCCCGTCGTGAAATAACAAGGGGTAGCTAACAAATCCCTGAAGAGAGAATCACCTGATACTTTCTAGTGAAACACGGACAAGAATTTGGTAGGGAGCTTGTTTCAGGAATTGAATTAACCTCTTAAACTGAACACAACTGCAATATTTTAAGGGACAGTCCCATTTATCAGGTGATTTTTTTTCTTATATAGCTTATCAGTGCTATTGGCTTCATTAAAATTATTCCATTATATATATATATATATATATATATATATATATATATATATATATATATATATATATATATATATATATATATATGATCCTTCTCTCCGGCTCAAGCATTCAAGCATGTCAGTTATATATGCTCATCTGTTGGACTAATGAAGGCTCTCGTAATTACCGTGGACAAAACAAAAATAATTCACCTTTAGCTTTGGAGACCCACCAATAGTCTAAAAATCGACGAAAGACGTTAGATAAAGATTGTAAAAACTCCCTAAAGCATGTGTTTACCATGCTGTGTTTAAAAATAAAATGTAAAAAAAAAAATACTTATACTTCCCAAAATTTGTTTTTAAAGGTGTCAATTATAGCTACATTTAATCTATCAAACATGACACTTGAATTATTATCTTCTGTTCCTACTGCATAGAAAATATTAAGTAAGCCCACCTGCATTCTAGCTAATCAATACATTTCAGCTACACAAAATATTACAAAGCAAAATATATTTTGGTGTTGTCTGACATTTCGTTTGATCAATTTGGAACCCCCTTCCAATGGTCTCAGTTTGTCTTAACATAGATGCACTTTGTCATACAATGCTATTGTCCTCCCTCCCACATTGTACGCCGCTGCAGAATGTGTTGGTGCCATACAAATAAAAGATCAATAAAAAAAAACATCAATTTTTCCAGCTTACGTATTGTAACATTTTCATTCATTTCTCATTCAGGACCATAGAGGGTGCTGGAGAGTTTTAGATGACACCACAGGAGCAGCACCTCGGCTTTAAAAGTTGATCCACTGCTCTTTTTGGAGTTTCTGAACAACACTCTTTCAACAGTGTTAAACTCAATTTACACCAAATACACTTTTAAAATTATTAAAAAGAGCAAGCTCCAGGCAGTGTTCAGAAGCTGAGAAGAACGCCGTCAGCAAAGAAATTAAGTGCACTACACTTCTGATATTTATAAAATAATTATTAGGATATAAAGTTGATGTGGCAGATTGAACTTCGGTTTTTTTTTTAGAGATGATTTTCTCAACAACAAAATACTGGTGTTCTGCACATTAAAAGTAGGCATTTCTGGCAGAGTTTTGACTCGTATTCACACGATACGTTAGGGTGTTTATATATCAAACCAACTTGTTTTGCTGTCATATCTGTTCCACTTCTCTGGCAATAGCTGTCTCATTAGGAGGTTAATTTTTTCAGGATATCTGAGCCAGAGTTAATTCCCATTTCACATTTTTTTGGGGGGGGGGGGGTTGGAAACCCCTCTTCCAACACTGGCTGCAAGATAAACTGTTTGTTACATTGGGCTCTCTCTTATCCTATAGATACTAATACTATCTGGGATCACATCAGCGCCCCTTTCCTTTTTAACTTCTTAGCTGCTTGAAGTTAGTGAGTGAAAAACAAAGCATAGGATTGATGACAAATGTAAAATATTTGCCAACCAAGTGTTGCACATAACAGATATTTCTTATATTACCTAATTTCTTGTATTCAAAGTTCAGTCTACCGCAATACCAGGAGGGTTTTTTTTTTTTTAACTGATGTATAAGAAGGGAAAAAATAGAGAAGCATAAATTAATATACTTTGTTATGATACATGTTAAGCAACTGCTCCTACCAATTCATACAAACACTTATCAAACTACTTATTTATATTGGTATGGCAAAATCAGAAGAAAATACCTAGTCATGTTGTGCAATTTCAGTTTTTTTCTTCACATAATCTTGATTATGTGGACTTCCAGAGCTCAAAATAGTGTGGTCCATCTTAAGGGTACCTACCATTTGTTTAGCTTCATAAAAAATAATAATACAGGTTTGTAATTACTGCGCCAAATAACATTCTTTTTTTGAAATATATATATATATATATATATATATATATATATATATATATATATACACACACACACACACACACACACAATATGTATATGGTCCCTGTGGACAATTGAAATGGATGATGTGTATCAAAAGTGGAAATACAACTGTATGCTCATTTGCATGGTGAAAGGTGGGGTTGCAGACCTGCCTAAGACATGCAAATGAGCATACAGTTGTATTTCCATTTGCTATATGCTCTGCTGTGGAGGGTTTTTGTCACTTTTTTTACTCACCATAACTTAACTCAGTGTGTATATATATATATATATATATATATATATATATATATATGCACTCAGTGCATATATATATATATATGCACCCCCTGAGGAAGACCCCCCGTGGGATCGAAACGTTGGACTTCTGTGCTTTGTGTTTTAATACACTTACTGCATTTACCTGCCTGAGTGCTGTCTCCTTTTTGCCAGTTTCTGGTAATGTATGTTTTTGTTATCTTTATGGGATATGCACCAACCCATTCAGGATAATATATTGGAGTGCCTGTGAAATATATATATATATATATATATATATATATATATATATATATATATATATATATTATATATATATATAATCTCACGTCCGGTAAAGGAAGACTGCACTCAGATCAGTATAGGCAAAAAAGTCTGTATTAGGCATCAATATAAAATGAACAGGCCGCCCAATCCGACGTTTCGGTTCCGGAGTGGAACCTTTCTCAATGGAACAAAGGGAAGGGAGGGGAAGGTGACAATAGAAACCAAAACAGCAAAAAATGGACCAAATAGGAGCCAACAATATAAAATGAAAACTGGAATCAAAGTGGAAATAAAAATAGAAACTGGAGACTCCAGGCAGCTCTCCGCAGGACAACTCCAGATTCTCCTAGCAAACTACAAAACAAAAGGAGAGCGCAAGCTCTATAGCGTGATTCCGTTAAAAAATAAACAATGTATTGACTCAAAGAAAATCCAATTGCAGTAGTCACAAAAGTAGCTGGTAGGGGCCCCTAATGAAGTCGTAACTCATATGACGAAACGCTGAGGGCGTTTGTATCTCTGCCTGTCGGACACTCTAAGGAGCCATTACGCCATCTATACGTGTGAACTAAGGAGCCGAGGAACCCAACCTGTGCTATACAGTATCGAAGGAAGACGCACATCCCAATCTTTGTGATTGGAAGAGGAAGTGTGTCACCAGTCCAGCCTGGAGACGACGTTCCCGAAGCCGGTCTCCATTCAGTTTCTCGCAGGTGATCTTCCGTTTGTCCCATACGCATTTACCATCTACTTTTTTGAGAAGTTGCATTTTATTTGATTCACTAAATTGTTTATTTTTTATGGAATCACGCTATGGAGCTTGCACTTTCCCCTTTTGAGATCGAGATCTCTCTCTCTCTATATATTTATATATATACATACACACACACACACGTATGAGCTTACAATCTTATTGGTTGGTAGGGAGAACGTACAGGCAGTAGGAGGGCGTTCTGGTGAGTGCGTCTGCAGGGGGCGAAGGTTTATGTTTGAGGTCTTAATTATCAGCCATGGAGCTACTCATATGCTTCGTTAAGCAGGTGTGTTTTAAGGTGGTTCTTAAAGGTGGATAGAGAGGGTGCTAGGTGGATATTGAGGGGGAAGGGCATTCCAGAAGTGTGGGGCAGTCAGTGAGAAAGGTTTAAGGCAGGAGAGGGCTTTAGATACAAAAGGGGGTAGAGAGAAGCCATCATACAAAGCACACAATCTATAGTGTAAAATAATAAAGAAAATGTATTTCATAGAGAACCGACACAAATGCTCACTCACAAGGGATAAAAATAGGCATTCAGATTCATTATGCCAGAAAGGGTTACCGGACACCCAACTCGCAGGCTCAGTTACTGAATTACAGGATCTTGAATGTGTGTGTTGTTGGTAAAGGTGGATTCTTTTTCCTCTAGACTAGCGCCCAGGGTGCTGGTCATATGCTTGTTGCTTTTAAAATGTTGCATTATAATTGGGTAAAACTGGTATATTTTCGTAAAAAGAAGAGAATACAGAAGGTAATGAGGGTCTTGCTCGTGAGAGCTTACAATCTAGAGTGACTAAGGAACAATGTTGAAACAAAAGGTAAAGTGGCTGCTCATTGTGGGATGAAGTGTACAGTAGCTCAGATTGGAGCATCATTAAGGTTTTTTTGACCCTCTGAGGACCCCATAGCCGGTGAGAAAGAGTCCTGTCCTCTGCGAGCCACCGTGCCTGCAGCGCGCGCAGACGCGGAAGTACTGACGATAGCGCCAGTGACCACAAGGATCGGAGGATCCAAGTCAGAGGCGCGGGGCAGTTTGTCAACAAGGACTCTATTCCGGTGGATTTCGGGTGACCCAGAGAAGTGTGAGTGTGCCCTTATAGCACTCAATGCGTTTAAAGATTGGGAGAATGTAAAAGCCCTTTTCCCATCATATTTGTATGCATGTTTATTAAACTGTATCACGCTACGTTCTCTCTATGCATTTTTTAAGAAAGGTTAAGCGTGGCAAGATATTCTCCTGCAGAAATCCATGTGAGTGATTTTTTCACTTATCACTTGAGCACAACCATCAGTTTTATTGGGTACTACTGGTTATTTGTTGTGTTGGTACTCTATTGCGCTAATGTTTTTCACCACCAATTCTTGGAGCATCATTAAGCCTGACAGCTTATCTCATTAAGGTTTGAGACATTTTTAAATGTCCGAAAGCTGGGGAGAACCTGATGGTGCGTGGTAGGGAATTCCAAAGAGGAGGCACCACGGGAGAAGTCTTTTAGGTGGGAGTGAGAGGAGTTAATAAGGCCAGAGGAATAGCGGATGTCATGTGCAGAAAGTAGGAGGGGTGTTAAGGTATGTGTTTTGGGATGGGGGCCAAGATGTAAGGGGGGGCAGTGTTGTTGAGAGCTTTGCAAGTCAGAACTTGGGTTTAAAATTTGATCCTGGAGTATATGGGAAGTTAGGGTAGGGATTTGCACAGTGGTGCAGCAGAAGTGCAGCGGTGAGTCAGAAAGGAGTCTGGCAGCAACATTTTGGATGGATTGGAGTTGGGATAGGTGGAAAATGGGAATGCCGGCTAGGAGAAGGTTGCAGTAGTCATGACAACTAAAATCCTAATTCACTTATCTAGTCTTGCCTATCGTCAGGCGTATCCTAACGACATTTCAGAGGCAGAGATGGCATGACTTTGTGAGGGAGTAAATATGAGGAAAGAAGGAGAAGGCAGAGTCAAAGTTGATCCCTACGGAGCAGGCTTGGGGCGCTGATGAGACTGTGGTATTATTGAAAGTGATGGAGAGTTTGGGTACGTAGGTGTAGTAGTGGAAAGGGGAGAGAGTATTAGTTCTGTTTTGGACATGATGAGCTTCAGGTATTGGTGGGATATCCAGGAGGAGATTGCGGAGACAGTTTGTGGCAGAGAGAGGGGGAGAGGTCAGGGGAGGAGATGTAAATGTGGGTGTCATTGGCATAGAGATGATACTAAAAGCCAAAAGATTGCATTCATTCACCAAGAGAAGATGTGTAGAGTGAGAATAGCCAAGGGCCAAGGACTTGGGTAACATGTCCAGAAAGTATCTGAAGGTGACAGGAAAAATGTATGTTGCTTCTGGACACAAGGGATAGCCAACCTACAGTAAGCCAACTAACATATCACAATGGTGGACATTAAAGTTACATAGTAAGAACATTTTTCATATTGAGTTGCAAACAATGTCAAGTTTGCGGAAGTGAATTTGGGGTGCTATACCATACACTGCATCTTCATAATCAATAATTGGCATTAACATCTGGGGTTTCCCGAACCTCATCTCAGCGGAACGGACGGTGTCCTAAACTAACCTGGAGCGGGGCAATGACTATATACATACAGTCAGTAAGGAGGGTCTTGCTCCCAGGAGCTCACAATCTACATGTCCATGGGACCGCAATGTTTTCCCTTATCTTGTGTGTTACCTGTTGGGGAAGGAAGAAGGTTAAGTAAAATCTAAGTCAAATTGACCCATAGCCGTTCATATGTCAGTTCTTCAAGGCAGGGATGTATATATTTCTATATTTGATGTACCTGCCTCCATATGTATGTCTGAGCATTGTGTATTCTAGGTCTATAAAAGGTATAAAACCTTGTACTCCGATTTTACACTAGGATCGGGTGCTTTTTTCTCCTTGTTTTTTTAATATATATATATATATTAGAAAAACAAGGAGAAAAAGCGCCCGATCCTAGTGTAAAATCGGAGTACAAGGTTTTAATAACACAAACTAAGACAAATGCACACTCACAATATGCCACAGAATATATAGCGTTGTATGAGCAAGCTCATGCCCCAACATGAAGCCAGACCGCCATCTGTTTGCTCCGTCGTAAGTTCACTGTCCATTCAGTCGCATTCAGACTAGATCAAGACCAGGAATAATAAGTTGCAATCTTGGGTTGCCGGAGGGACCTATACACGGTGACACCAGCAGCAGTGAGGTCTTTTAGGATACACTCCGCAACAGAGCAAACGGATGGTGGTCTGGCTACATGTTGGGGCATGAGCTTGCTCATACAACGCTATATATTCTGTGGCATATTGTGAGTGTGCATTTGTCTTAGTTTGTGTTATTAAAACCTTGTACTCAGATGTTACACTAGGATCGGGCGCTTCTCTCTCTTTTCGTTTCTCTAATAGGTATTTTCTGGGAGTTTGTTGAACCCAAGGAAGAAGCTGCCAGGATCCTTACAAATCATTAAGAAGGTGTACCCATTTTTTGGGTTATAGATCATTTTACAATATTTTTTTGGTCTTACTCATGAACTTTGGATTATCATCATTTTTTATTTTTTTATATTATTATACATTTTGTATTGTTGATATTAACATATATTTTATATTTTTCCCACAATATTACACAAACCACTTTAGCTCTATTACCATTTAATAGTTGCATTGATATTGTTTTACATTATTAGTTAATTATTAGTCATCTGTGTTTAAATAGAATTTGTCTTTTTTAGCACTATCAGGTTTATTGGGTAATCACAAGCAGATGTGATACTTCATTAGGCGCTGTCTAATTATTTATACATATATATGTACACTGGCGACCAAATTTATTCTTACTTGGGTAGCTCCGCGAATTTCAGAGTATCCCGGTGATGTGCGGTTTTGTGTCATTTTCTCCCGGGGTGTATAGCGTTATTTCCGCGGCTGTGATTTAAGCATTTTATTCCGGCTGGCTGCAATACTGCAATGCCGTGTAAAAACGCATGGGGGCGCTTGCGAGCTGTTGTCTCTGAAGTCTAATACCTTCGCGGTTCAACCTGCAGTACACAGTCTGTGCGTGTGCGCGCAGTAATAGTAAAATTGCATATTTAATTTATTTTAAAGTACAGTAGGTGAGGGGGTTCCTAACATCTGGGGGGAAATGAATTTTAATTCTATGGTGAGTACTGTCTTGTTGCCGTATTATTTTGGTGGGGCTGGCTAGGTACTTCTTTAGGGGGCTGACCATTACTGTACTGTACATTAAAACTTTTCTTTTTTTTTTCCTCAGAAAAGAAAACGGCTAATGGGGGGATTTCGATGGATAATATTGTACTGTACTGTATGCTGATGTTTTCAGGCCATACAGTATACTGTGTAATAAACCCTGATTAAATAAAACTATGCATTTATTCTACATACAGTATTCAGTATCGTTTCATTATTTGTCTTCCACAGTATACTGTACAGTGGTATACAGTGCCTAACATCTATGGGCAAAAAGAATTTTATTCCTAGGTGCCCTAGAACAGAAGTTCTCACGCCAATTGCCAATTGCCCGTGAACTTGACCGCGGCCCTAAGTAGTTCCCACGCCAATTGCGCGAATATAATGTAAAATAACCCGTTCTGTGGGTCTGAGCGGGTTGAAATTTACCTGGTCCCCATGCGGGGGGACCCTTGCCATAGTGGCAAAATATCAGCCTCCCAAGACCCCCGGAACCGGAGTTACCAAAAGACAGTTTAAAAGCACATTACCAAAGTGGCTTTTTTTCTGCCATGCAAGTCAATGGCAGAAACCTGAACTTTAACATCACCCTGACTCCGTTCTGTTGCCACGAGAGGGTCGCAATTTGCCATGCAATCCTGCCGCAACTAGGACTACATGGTGCCCGAATATGAGCCCTCTAGCTCGAACAGAACCGGAGTTCTGGGTTCCAGGTTTCTGCTCGGACCCTGTTGGGGTCAAGTGAGGGGGTTCCTAACATCTAGGGGCCAAATAAATTTTATTTCTAGGTGCCCTAAAACAAAAGTTCCCACACCAATTGACCTAGTTCCCACGCCAATTGCCGTAGTTCCTACGCCAATTGCGCGACCAGCCAGTAAAAAAACAGTGCAGCAAGCCTCTACAGTACACAGTACATTTGTTACACTGGCAAAGGAGCAGATGGAAACAATGTGAGGCAATTCAACATGGTCTTTTATTGGTTATTTACAATATTGAAACATTTAAAGTGCACAGCAATTCAAAACATCAAGAAAACAAAACATTTTTGGTGCATGGGGCAAAGGGAGTTAAAGTGACTTGCTTTTTTTAACCATCCATACACAATAATACATTCTGCAGCCTTTATTACATTCTTCTGCCTGCCACAAAACATTTTTGGTGCATGGGGCATAGGGAGTTAAAGTGGCTTGCTTTTTATGTACTATATTTGGGGGTTGTCTTTGGGGTCTAATCACACCATCCCCCTCCCCCAACCCTTAGAGGCCTGTTCTTTGAACGGTACTGTAATGCTTTCAAAAGTCCCCTCTCGAATTTGGAAAACCTTTGTGAAACATGGGGAAACATGAGTAATGCACATTTAAAAGAATATTAGTTAATACTACAGTATACAGTATACAGTACAGTACTGTAATGTAGTGTATAATATACTGTACTGTATATACTGTATAGTAAAATTAATTTTTCTTTAGTCTTTCTTTATCTATTCCTCATTCTGTCTGCAGTACTTCTGTCTGCAGTACAGTAGTTCATTGAGAGAGGAGAGGTTTTGTGTACATCATTGCTGCTGTTTATATACTGTACATTTGACTGTACAAGCAGATTTGACTGGACACAACGCCCCCATCCCCCCTAAGGCCACCGTTTTTCCTGGAACGACAAGAAAACTAAAAATTAGTGCAGTTACTGTACTGTATTATGGCAGAACTACTGTAGTAGGTGGCTGGTGCAGCTTTCTCTGGAAAGAAAAAAAATGGGGCAGTTAGTAGGCAGTTACTGTAGAACTGTCCAACTAGTGTACTGTATACCATACTGGAACTACTGTATACTCTGACTACTGTTAAATTCTATGTATCTGTAACCTAATGGCTGGTGCTGCTCTCTCTGTCTCTGTAAAGAAAAAACTAACTACTGTATACTCTTACTATCTGGAAAGAAAAAATCTGTGCCATACTTACCTGTAACATACTGTACTGTACTTAAAATACTACAGCACAGTACTACTTTCCTGATGCTTGCCCATTACGCGCGATGACAATGGGCAACACAGTGGCAATGTGGTCTATATATTTATTGCAGCGTTCCACGGTGAGTACATCCTTCCAAAAACTCAGTATGCCTTTCAACAACTCGTCCTTTTTGGAGGGTTTCACCACTTTCCGGATATGGTCCTTCAGCTGATGCCAGACCATTTCGATCGGATTGAAGTCTGGCGACCTGTCATTGGAAAGAAAGGACAATTGGTTTAAGAGCTAAAAACAGTGGGGAACAAAAATGGGACACGGTCTACTGCACTTACTCCGCTGGCGTCTTCACCCAGTTGATGCCGCGCTCAAGGATATGCGCCGTTGACGCGGTGTGCTTGGGATCGTTGTCCTGGTAGAAGCGGTGACCATTGGGGAAGTCTCGTGTGATGTATTGCACTATCTCGGGCACAATGTTGTCTTGGAAGAAAGCTTTATTCATGATTCCTATAGCAAGAAAAGAAAAGTGCTCAAAAAACTGCACAATAGTACAGTACAGTGCATACGGTAAGGCAACACTAGTCAAGTACAGTGCATTAGGCGACATTATATTTGATACATTTTACCTTCAAAGATGACAATGCATCCCGGTCCACGCCTAGAGATGGCACCCCACACATGCAGCTTCACAGGGTGTTTTGGCCGCGGCTTCAAAGATAAGCGACCTTTTTTGTGGAACGCAAATCGTGCAAATCTCTCCAGCGACACAGTAGACTCATCAGTGAAGATGCAATCCTGGAAAGTCTCCCCGCTGTCGATCCATGCCTGGGCCTGGAGCACTCTTTTGATTTTGTTTGCGTCCCGTATCATGGGGTATGCTCTGTAATGACAAGAAATTAAAAAAAAATGCGGCACAGTGCAGTACAGTTTGCGAAACAACACTTTTACCTCCTGTACTGTCCAGTACTAACCTCACACGTCCATATTTCCATCCAATGCTGCGTCTCATCTTCTTTATGCTGCTCTCGGATACAGTCAGATTGTGCTTTTCCTGCAGAGTGTATTTGACCCTTAATGCACTCCTCTCATCATTCTCCTCACTTATTTTGTCCACCAGAACAGTTGTCTCCCTACAATGTAAAGAAATTATATTGTTTTATTAATATGCAGCAATATAAAATGTATATAAATGCAATGTTGTAATATACTGTACAGTACATTAAATATAAATAGACAAAATATATATACTGTTGTAAGATTAATTGAAATATACAAAAAATGTATACTGCTGTACTATAAATATAAATAGACAAAATACAGTATACATACTGTTGTACTATAAATATAAATATACCAAATAAATCTACTGTTGTAATATAAATATAAATATACAGTACATCCTATTCAGTATATACCGTTGTAAGATTAATTGAAATATACAAAAAATGTATACTGCTGTACTATAAATATAAATAGACAAAATATATATACTGTTGTACTATAAATATAAAAACCCCAAATAAATCTACTGTTGTAATATAAATATAAATATACAGTACATCATATTCAGTATATACCGTTGTAAAATTAATTGAAATATACAAAAAATGTATACTGCTGTACTATAAATATAAATAGACAAAATATATATACTGTTGTACTATAAATATAAATATACCAAATAAATCTACTGTTGTAATATAAATATAAATATACAGTACATCCTATTCAGTATATACCGTTGTAAGATTAATTGAAATATACAAAAAATGTATACTGCTGTACTATAAATATAAATAGACAAAATATATATACTGTTGTACTATAAATATAAATATACCAAATAAATCTACTGTTGTAATATAAATATAAATATACAGTACATCCTATTCAGTATATAACGTTGTAAGATTAATTGAAATATACAAAAAAAAAATTTTTTTGTTAAGTTTTATAAATATACTTACGCGTTTGTTACCCTTGGTGCCTTTTTCCGGTCTCTGTTTTTTCCTTGTGCATGAAAGCTCACGGTGGTTAAAGGCACAACGAGGTCAGAAGTAGCTAACCAGCGTTGGATAGCAGCAATTCGGTGTCCGCTCCTGTACATCTCCTTCATTCGCATGCTGAGATAATTTGAAATCTTTTTAACAGGCATTGCTGCGAGTGGAAAGAAATACAAACACAAGAATGTATATTCGATGTTTAGTCGATGTGTATTCAATGTGCAGTCAATCCACAAAATGGATGGTGTCTTTATACGGTAATGACTCACATTAGAGTACGCCCACTTTCAACACCTGTACCTGGCCGCCATGCATAAAAGGTCACACACTTTGCATAGTCCACCACTCCAGGAGCATCCCCGGTTCTATGGACACAAGAACCCTCTCACCTCTGCCGTGCCTGTCATGCTGAAAAAGCGAAAGGCGGTTGCCGTTTCCACGCCAAGGGCAAAGCGACAGGCTAAGGCCAATAAAGAAAACCTTCTGCTGACCCCAAAGGCTAAGGGTTTTCTTAAACGTAAGCCTCATTATGTGAAGAAGATATACGCTAATACGCTCTCTACACAAAACGAATGGCAGCCAACCCATCGGACCCGCAGACCACTTCCACCCATATGCTTCGACGACTCTGCTGTAGCTGTCCCGGAAATCTTCATCCCGTCTTCTCCACCCCCATCTTCTCCGGTTCCATCTGACGACGCTGCCGCCTCTGAAATCCACGGGTCACTGTCTCCTTTGCGCTTAGATGACTCTGCTTCTCGCCCGGAAATCCAAAGGTCACCTTCTCCATCCCTCTTCGACGATGCTGCCGCTTCTCCCCTACCGGGTATCCACAAGTCACCTCCTCCACTCTCCATCGAATCCGCTTCTCTCCATGGAACCCCCATCTCATCCTCCGTTGCACCCATCCCCCCAGATGTCCAGACGCCATGCACAAGAAGCAGCTCGTTGGACCGGATGCTGAATGGGATAAGTTTGGATCTCCCCGGGAATTCTATTGTGCTGGCAAAGATAGATCTGCTTCTGGAGACAATGCTAAATGTGGAGCAACGGATGCTACAAATGGAGCAAGGGATGGATCAACGGATGCTACAAATGGAGCAACGGATGGATCAACGGATGGAGAAGATAGAGGCTGACATTGCAGGCATACATTATTTGCTCGGTGCTAATGCCCCTGTTTCCCCGACGCCAGAGCAGGAGGGTGACATGGATGTGATGAATGGGACCTTGGACCCCCTTCCATCACCAAACGCCCCCCCTCCACCACAAGATGTAGTGTACATGTATGCCGTTGAGGAGAACATGACAACCCCATCAAGACCACGCCAGGAGACAACACGGCGACCACGACCGGAGGAAAGCTTCCTCCCAGACATCCTACCATCGCCACAAGCACACCCGCTCCCAAAAGACCTACACCCGCTCGCATTGAAACAGTGCCCGACATCACCCTGCGCGATCTGCCACCGGGGCTCAGGGAGAAGTATAGGGTGATGAGTGCTGGTGTACCCCACAAGTATGCCTTGATCATTTTTAAGCACCAGGTTCCCTACACGTTGTACTGCGACTGGGTTTTCAAAGTGAACTACGATGTGAATCGCCTAAAAAAGGCCCTTCCTGCCAATTTAAGGAAAAACATTCTGGATGAAATGCGGCGCTTTTATACAGTTACAGATCCTGTAATGAAAGGCGTTAGGGACTGCATTAATGGCGTTTTGCGCCATGCAAGGAATCAGCCATGGATGGACAATGTGGAGGACTGTCAGTGAGACCATACTGTTGTGCTGAACTGTATTGTACTCTCCATGTTTTGCCCTACAGTACAGTACCTGCTGTACTTAAACAAAGGAGATGTTGATGTGTGTTTTTTTTTCACAGGACATGCACAACTCCAGTCCCTGAGGGCCGCACAACTCCAGTCCCTGAGGGCCGCAAACAGGCACGGTTTTCAATGTTGCCCTGAAAACCTGCCCTGTTTGCTGCCCTCTAGGACTGAACTGGTGCAGGTCTGACTGACAGTGTTGGACACCATCCCACTGTACTGTATACAGTACTGGGTTTCTTTAATAAAGGAGATGTTACTTAAAATGTCACTTTAACTCCCTTTGCCCCATGCACCAAAAATGTTTTGTTTTCTTGATGTTTTGAATTGCTGTGCACTTTAAATGTTTCAATATTGTAAATAACCAATAAAAGACCATGTTGAATTGCCTCACATTGTTTCCATCTGCTGCTTTGCCAGTGTAACAAATGTACTGTGTACTGTAGAGGCTTGCTGCACTGTTTTTTTACTGGCTGGTCGCGCAATTGGCGTAGGAACTACGGCAATTGGCGTGGGAACTAGGTCAATTGGCGTGGGAACTTTTGTTTTAGGGCACCTAGAAATAAAATTTATTTGGCCCCTAGATGTTAGTAACCCCCTCACTTGACCCCAACAGGGTTCGAGCAGGAATGGCGACGAGAAAGGGTCACACCGGCGAGGAGGGTCCTACCATTGAGCGCAAATGGCGGAGAAAGCTTTGAAGCGGCTAAGTCACAATGAGCAGAAACCTGGAACCCAGAACTCCGGTTTTGTTCGAGCTAGAGGGCTCATATTCGGGCACCAGGTAGTCCTAGTTGCGGCAGGATTGCATGGCAAATTGCGACCCTCTCGTGGCAACAGAACGGAGTCAGGGTGATGTTAAAGTTCAGGTTTCTGCCATTGACTTGCATGGCAGAAAAAAAGCCACTTTGGTAATGTGCTTTTAAACTGTCTTTTGGTACCTCCGGTTCCGGGGGTCTTGGGAGGCTGATATTTTGCCACTATGGCAAGGGTCCCCCCGCATGGGGACCAGGTAAATTTCAACCCGCTCAGACCCACAGAACGGGTTATTTTACATTATATTCGCGCAATTATCGTGGGAACTACTTAGGGCCGCGGTCAAGTTCACGGGCAATTGGCGTGGGAACTTCTGTTCTAGGGCACCTAGGAATAAAATTCTTTTTGCCCATAGATGTTAGGCACTGTATACCACTGTACAGTATACTGTGGAAGACAAATAATGAAACGATACTGAATACTGTATGTAGAATAAATGCATAGTTTTATTTAATAAGCGTTTATTACACAGTATACTGTATGGCCGGAAAACATCAGCATACAATACAGTACAATATTATCCATCGAAATCCCCCCATTAGCCATTTTCTTTTCTGAGAAAAAAACAAAAAGAAAAGTTTTAATGTACAGTACAGTACAGGTCAGCCCCCTAAAGAAGTACCCAGCCAGCCCCACCAAAATAATACGGCAACAAGACCGTACTCACCATTGAATTTCCCATTCAGCTTGCGCCGGCGCCAGTCCACTGCCAGTCCAGCTTTCTTCATCATCCACGTCGATAGTTGGCAGCGGGACTAGTCCATCTGTAGTCAGCAGGTGAGGCTGGAAATCGCTTAGGTACATGCAAGCTTCATCAAAACTGCACGCCAAATCCAGCTCAGCCTCAGGGTTGTCACTGACAGTGGGACCGTCATTGGAAGCCGGTGCTGGTGCATTGCTTGGCAGCGACTGTCGCTTCTTAGTTGGTTTTAACACGACCCTTTGCCTTTTGCCGCCTCCATGATCATAGATACGGAAAAAACCCGGTTATACACACCAATACCCTCCAACAAATTGGGGCTCAATACGGTGAAAACAGGGGTCACTACATAACCTTTTCCTTATTGCACGCTTCCACGTATGAGTTGGCGAAAATTTGTAAAAGTCATATTTTTCGATAAAATACTGATAAATTTGAGCAACTGTTGCCATCTTATCCTCTGTTGCATTAATCGCAGCCCATATCAAATACGCGTAACTTCTGTCAGGTTTTTGGAAAGCAGGCTGCACTTGAACACCCATGGCGGGTGGGTCTCTGGAGAATAGTGTACAAACTGAAACTGGTCTTTGTCTTTCTTTAATATGAAAAGCCTAAATTGATACATTTTGCCAACTCTTCCTTCAGTCTCAAGGCCAAGTTACCATGGCACACTGTGGTACAGTATGTTTTTTAAACGAAACACCTGCAAGCCGACACATTACTGATTCGGCGCATTACAAGTCAGGAATTTATGCCATCTGGCGGACACGCGAAGCATTGCAGCCTAGTAAATCCTGAACCATTATCAATTAACACATCAACCGCGCGTCAGCCGTGTAATGCGCCTGGCTGGGAAGGCAAAAGGAGCCCGGCATGCTCCAGGTGAACAGAGTGGCATTCCAGGAATATGCCAGGTACATGCCAGTGATTACTAAGAATAAAAGCTGCCGCAGCAGTACACACACACAGTCACACACAGTCACACACACAGAGTCACACAGAATCTCTTTAAGGGAACTGGCTCTTGCGCTGATCTGTCAGCCGGAAGCTTACACCAGAAGCAGGGAGAGGAGAGAGTTGCCAGCTGCTGCTGCAGATGCCGGGTAAGTCCTGCGTGGGGGTTCTGCTGCTCTGCCGGGGCTGGGACAGTTATCCCAGTTCTCCCCCTCTGGCGGACGCAGAACCCCAGATTGCGGCCATTTCCCCCCCCGCAATCCGCTTATAACGTGATCGCATTATGTAGACCCCAACCACCGCGTTATAACAGGCTTCAGCTGTATATACAATAATACACACACACACCTAGTTAGGAGTAATGGCATTAAATACATTAAATATAATAGTTTTATTCTACAGAAATTTAGGGCAAGAAAGGAATTCCTTTTGATGCCCATGATGTAGACACCCCAAAAATGCCTGATGACATGACATACAGTGGCTAAATCCTGGGATTTCAGCTTGTTTCCCATGGGAGATCGCATTCAGCTCTGACAGAATCTAGCCCGCAGATGAACTGAAGAGGACTCCTTATCTTCTGTTACCATCACCCCTGATGTTGCAATTACGTGATCACTCAGAGTAGCAGTCGCGTGATCACGATGTGCCAGGGGGGCTGTGGTACGAGACCCCCCTGGCACTCAGAGTTAAATGCACATTCACCTTTCAGACATTCTCTATACGAGATGTGATGCACTGCAATGTGGGGCCTGCTTTCACTGACCCACTATATGGTTCTCCAGTTTTGCGCACTGCCTCTTGATAAATCTCAGCACCCCAACAAACTGTAGGCTGTAACACACAGCATAGCATGAACCCGTCTGTAACCCATACACATGAACCAGTCTGTAACCTACAACATAGACAACATAGCATGAACCAAGCTGTAACCCATACACATGAACCCGTCTGTAACCCATACACATGAACCAGTCAGCAACCCATACACTTGAATCAGTCAGCAACCCATACACATGAACCAGGCTGCCACCCATACACCTGAACCTGGCTGCCTTAAAAGAAATCAGAACAGATACGTACTTCTTTTGTGCAGTTTCATTCCTATTATTAACATTTTAAGGAGTACGCTGTCAGCTCACCAGTCTATGGTTCAGCAAAATAATTAGATGCTATTTTCCCAAATATAATAGTCCAAATCTATTGATTATTCATTGAAACATAGCCCAAACCCTGGAACATTGCATGACTGCTGGTGAGATAATAAAACCCATGGCTAATTGGAGCCATCTATTAAACACTTACCCGACTACTGTGTCATGCTGACTATTAATCTCTTAGTACCATGGATATTTACATTGGAGCACTGCAGATGTACAATGTTAATTACTTAACTAATGGAGACCACAGAACTCATTACAAGCTATGCTGAGGGGTCAATGGGCTGATAGAAGTAACCACAGTTTCCAAAACCTTGATTTTGTTATAATAGCATGCAAGGAAAACTATTTCAACCATCTGTTTAAAGAAAAAAAGAAGATGGTCTTTAACTGTAGTGCTTCCATGACAATATGTAGCATTGGGTAGCTTCTCCCACTTAGCTGAGCCAGAACAGAATCATGTCTCGGGTAACTTCCTGTTTCTTCCTACAAAAGAGACATACTTCCTTCCCATGGCAGTCCACAGAATCTCTCAAAGCTGAAAACAAAGCATAACATTAATATTATAAATAAGGAGGGAAATGAATGGTGTGCACTGCCACGGAAGGAATTCAGGATACATTTTGATAAAATTGAAACAATGTGCTCCTTTTCTGAATGTCCTCATGTCAGTACACACCTTTGGGGTGTATCCAAGCAATCTTAAACCGGGTAGAGATACTGGAGTCTCAGATGCTGCAGAACAAAATGAATTTGCTGTTGTTTGTACTACTTTGCATCTGCTGAGGCTTGGACATGTAACTCCATTCATCCAGCTGCCTTGCATAATGCATAATACACTATTAGAAGTCAGGGCTCTGTGTGTCCATAACTACCGGTCTAGTAGAATTAACACTAATATTGTCTAGAACTTGCTTCTCTGCTGCTTGATATGCTTCAAACCATCCCGCAAATGAGGCCTTAAATCAACTTGTCGCCACTTCATCCTGGAGGGCAAAATGAAAAGTTTATCCAATATTCTAAATTATCCTTGAAATATATATTTTAAGATATCTCACCAAGTCCAGCTTGTAAAACCCATGGTCTCTCGTTTTTAGGACGCATCTGGCTTCTTTGTATAAGGATCAGCTTTTTGTACTGCCTTACTTCTTGATATAAGTCACAGTGACAACAACAAATGGTCAAGAGGACCATAGAAAGAAACCCCAGTTGCTTGCACTCTACCTTAAATAATAGCAGTAATGGAGAACACTATTGTTCAAAATAGGTGTTCAAAGGCAATTTCCCCATGCACCCCTTATACATCTCAATTTGGAGTATTAAGGTTGAGCATTTGGTCTCCAATTGTTTCCTATAAGTCACGGTGACCAGATTGTCAGACTAAATCGTTACATGGATTTTATTTTAAAGAATATCGGAATGCCTCTATTGGTCTGGCCATTGACCTTATCTCCAGTGTATTTATTGATCGATTCTGATTCTGACCTATCCGAGCGCCCTATTTCAAGGTTTTATCACCACGTTCGTTCTTGTAATGTTCCTTATCTTTTCTGATTCCTGTGTTTCTTGGATTCTTGTTCCACTTAAACATTTTTCTTTATCTTGATTTTGATTTCCTCTACCTCAATTCCCATTACTTTTTTCATTGCTTACATCAAGGGTACCAATCAATTAGCATCAAACATAGTATACTAATCGATATACTCCATTTCATTTTCTAAATAATCTTGCCCCTCTGAAACCCACATACTTTCTATGTCGGAGTCTGCAGATGATGATACAATGTCTAGATCTATGTTTGTATGAGCTCTGGATCTTACAGTATGTTTGTTACATTTAAGCCTTCTTCTTTAGCTGCGATGACTCCCTGTGCTATTATAGATTTTATCCACTCCATTAATTATTTTCTAATCAGAATATCAGAATCGTGGCCTGTGCGTTTCCTTTTAAAAAGCGTCCTGTTGCTAAGGAGTCAGCTCCAACCTGAAGTCGAACCGTGAGAGCAAACCAGAAGTAATGCAGCGCGGGAGTCAGAAACGCCGAGAGAGACTGATTAGGGTTTGATTTTACCTTTGTTTGGGATGCATTTTCAGAGCTTCCTTGGAATTGAACATTAAAACTGTATTACACTGTTATGTCTTCTTCTCTCTTTTAATGAATGGAGGACCTAATAAAAGGAGGATCAACGATCAAGGCATGAAAAACACCATACATGTGCAAGTGCATAAGAGGACCTCTCTTCCATAATACTTTTATTACCTGGGCTATATGCACTATTTTGTGTATTTTTTCTTCTGTTTTACGATTGTACCATCTCCCTTTGAATTTTTTTTATCATACTTGTAAGAATTATGTGAGGGTGAGAGCATGTGAATTTATGTTGCATATCAACACACAAAACAATAGGTAAACTGTGGGGTTTTGTTCATTAAACAGCGATAGCGACGATAAGGGCCATATTACACGTACATTCCCACTGATGTCAACAGGAGTTTCCGTGTGCTACTGTCCCCCTGTGTGCACAAAGAGAACCACAAGGGGTACAAATGATTTGATATCTAGAAAGAGCCGTTGGAGATCACATTCACTTTTTTCAAAGTCTAAATATGGAACTATGAATGTTGTGTTTATGGGCAAAAGTAATCAGTCAAAGTGACAAAAAATGCAGTTTGCTCATAGATTGCATCTTAGCATGTACTTGATATATAAAGTGTTTTGCGGGGGTGTTTTTTAAGCAATGGTTTCCTCAATCTTCAAAAATGTTACTTGTCTTTAGATCATTCAAAGGGGCACATGTTCTTTTTTTTTTAGGCCAAAACCCTAAAGGTATGTAGCACAAGGAAACTAAGTTAATACAATCTCTATTTAAATTAATCAGAAATCACAAACTCTTTGTAAGCAAATTCCATGCACACATCGACTCATGGGTGCAAAGCCCTTTAGAGTTTGAATACAGCAAATGTGGGGTATAGTTTATAAAATAATAAAAAAATAAATTAAAAAAAAAAAGCTCTTGGAGAGGGGATCATTGTCACGGTGACTTATGACAGGCTGTAATTTACACCAAAATATATATAACTGGGTTGAACTGGTACGAGACTTAGATATGATAAAATATAATTTATTCCTTGATAAAGGTGAACACACGAGATATACAAATAACAGGCAAAATATGGACACTTACTTAAAGGTTAGGACAAGAAAGCCATCAGGATACAGGATGGGCCATTTCTTCCATAATTCAGTTGACATTACAGCAATACATGCAGCTCATGAAGACACATGAAGGACATGAAGACCTCTGGCATGAAGACCATAGCCATAGGCCGAGCCTGGTTCTTATACCATTGTTTCCCATTGAACACAACCTAAACCCAGCCCCTCTCATAAATCAGTGGTGAGGTTGACAGTTTTCCTCAGAGTAAAACTCCTCCCACCCAAGGACGTTTAAAAACTGTTTTTCCTATCTAAATAACTTCATAACTTCAGTTCAGTTATACTTACTGGCACGCAAGACATATTAATACATTCCGGCACGCATGACGCTCCCAATGAGACTAAATATTACCGTGTAATACTAAAATTAAGAGAGATATTAATATCTGTCGCTTAGGACCTGCTACACATCATGTGTTTGTAATCGTTATGTACGAATCAGTCCCACGAATACACATATGTAGCTTTTAGCACGTTCAGCCGAGGACATCTCATAATATTCTTATATTTAATAAGGTCACTCATTCTGATATCTGCTTGTGTAACCGCACACCTGGCCCTCATCAATACATCCTTTGAAGCAGGGACCCATGGGTAGTGGACATTTGTCACCTGGTGTTCGATTTCACACCCAATGACCCGGACCTCCTGTCCTAGCTGTCTCCCAGCAATATATGTTAACATTCACCAAACCCCCTCTGTACCTTTTCATACCCAAACTTCAATCAAGCCTTTTGAAACCCAGATATTTCTGAAAAGACACACCACATTTGTATTTTCTTAAACTGTAGCTCATTAACCCCTTAAGCCCCAGTGTGTGTGTGGTGCAGACACTGGCCCAGAAACGATATATTTATACAGGGGAATAAACATTTGGATATTGAAGCAAGGCAAAACACATTACCGGACCTCAGTCCAGTTAACCCCTTGCTTCCCTGATGAGAGTAGAGGGTGGCCAAATGGGGGTGTAACCCCTTTAATCTCGGGCCAAATCCTCTCTATCGTCACAATCATGTTCCAGGGACTCCTCTTCCGATATGTTACTTTTATGACTGAAACACTTATTCCCATGATTTGTTATTTGTATTATTTGTTATTTATATGATTGTCACGTGTGTTACTAATGTGAAGCGCTATGTACACTAATGGCGCTATATAAATAAAGACATACATACATACATACTGCAACATGTGAATTGAACAGTGGCTGCTACAGTTTTGGGAGTTTTTATAAATAGACAAAGTGAGACCCCCAGAGCACCTATTACACTATCCACTGCAATATTGGCAAAAGTAGAAGTGTTCATTTGCGCAGCACTCATATTTTCTTTTCAGGAGAATTAAATAGTAAAATTAGGCGTTGAATTAAAGTTGAAAAAAAGAAAGGAAAATGCTGGTCTGCCAAAATCCACACAACATTTTTGCCAAGTTTGCGACATCTTTTCCTGGCCAAATGGAAAAGACTGCAACATGGGTTATTCTACACAAAGATGACAAACGAGACTAAATGAAGATCTTTAAGTATGAAGTAAAAATGTGTTTTACAATTGCAATGAATTGCCTTGACCCTTTGCTTGCTGGAAGGGCCGCAGCAGCAGAGGACCATGGCGCCTTTGGCAAATCGCAATAATGCGACCACGTGATCGCAGCGTCACTTTATCCGGAAATGGAAGCGGAATCGTAGTCCTCTTCCATTCCCCTGCGTTTCAGAGTGCAATCTCCCCCGGGAAAGAGCACCTAACGGGCATCGCGTGGCCACCTCTTGGGGCGTCAGGGAGTGCCACACACCCCGATGCAGTGACTGTATCCTGGGCCACCAAAAGGGTTAAGGAAAAAAAAACAATATATTGATGCTGAAACAGACAGTGTAATATCTGTATAGTACAGCCTATATGTTACTAGAGAGCTGGTGGATCAGACAAGCTTAAAGAATATAACAGTTTTAAACATTTCTACTGCACTAGAAGCCTTCAGCACTGAACAATGGGCTTTAAGTAGAATAAAACTTGAACAAGATACCGAGAGCTCAGTGTCCCGGTTCTCATGCTCCCTGTTGAATATGGAATGGAAAACAAATTAATTTTTTTTAAAGTGGGTGGGCGGGTGGGCAATTGCGCGCGTGTGCGTGTGTGTAAAAGACACGGAAGAGAGAAGAGACGGGAGAGATGAGGAAGAGGAGGAAGAGAAAAGAGAGGAAGAGAAGAGAGGGGAAGGGAGAGGGGGAAGGGAGAGGGGAGAGAAGAGAGGGAGAGAGAAGAGAGGGAGAGAGAAGAGAGGGAGGAACAGAGGGGGAGAAAAGAGAGGGAGAAAAGAGAGGGAGAAAAGAGAAGGGAGAGGTGAAGGAGGAAGGGATGGGGGGAAGTGAGAAGGGGAGAAAGTGAAGGGGGTGAGGGAGAGGGGGGAACGGAAAGAAGAGTGGGAAGGGAGAAAAGGGAGAAAAAAGAAAGGAACATGAAAAAACAATAATAAAGCATAACTTGGGACGCTAATAGACAAATACCATTATAATATTTCTTTTTAAGTGATGTCATTTGATTTAGGAATCATTTTTTTAACGTGTCCCAGTTTTTACTTTTGGAAATCTGGTCACCTTAGCTTTTGTGTATCTGGTTTATACAGAGGGGGGGGAAATCCCGGAAACTGAAGTACTGTAGCTAGATTCAGTTTTGCTTTGTAAAGTACATCATGTAAAGTGAATAAAGTAACTGTGGTAATTTCCTTCTCACACCAAGTGAATTATTTTCTGATTATGTAAAATTTGAGGAGGTGACTTAATACTGGAGTCAGTGGGGAATTAAAAGGAATTACCACTCTGGGTTCTATGTACTAAGACATATTGCATCATTTCGTAGTTAGGGAGGAATTACACCACTTATTATAATGAGATGTATTACGTTGCGCGCCTCGGTGCGTCATTTTTACTCAAAATATCCGCCAGGTCTGAGGTGACGTTCACTTTCTTGCTGGAAAATGTGCACCTGAGAATCTGGAGCACAAAGGTTGGTAAATATGACAATATTGGAGCAAAAATTGGTGGGGTGCATCAAAACAAGTTTTTCTGTGCGTTTATACATAGGCGCCATTACATTTAAAGTGGTCCTGAAGTGTGTGGCTTTGTTCTATACTGCAACTCATTTAGCAGATAAGTGGTTTATCAGCAACAAACCGGGGAGGCAGAAATGCTCAGAAACAGAATGCAGGGAATATCTCCCGTTCTGCATCGTGGGGTTAAAGCAAAATATAGATTTAGACTTGCCCCCCCTCCATGCCCACATTCTCACATTATATATTAACTAGGAGGGCCATCCTGCTCGCCGACAATTCAATTAATCTTACAAGTGACACTAAACACAACAAAAACAGATGTGGCGTCAGGATTTACAAAGTTGATGAAACTTTTTAACAAGTCAAAAGCATTTTTGCTTAGCTGCACCAGAATGAGGAATAAAGGGGTTTACATATGTTACCATTCTAAACCTATCAATCAAACCCATGTTATTCCTTTGGGAGCTTATTTACATGCATATTTATCAGGCTCACATGCTAATTCCCTGCTGTTTTATGCCTGCGAGGCATGTTTATGAGTCATAATTGTTGATCTCATTTGATGTATTTCACTGAAGTAAGACATTATTCAGTTATGTGGTCTAATGTCAATGAGTTATGGTGACCCAATCTTCCAATGGTAACTCATTCTTCCATTTGTATTCGAAGATAAATGATTAATCCGAGAATAGACAAAATTCACATCAAACGCCCTTTATGCACCAAAACCCATCTGACGAAAGGGTCTCAAAGTTTCTAAAGCTTGTGTATGACAACAACCACAGCAAGGGCGGCCAACTCCAGTCCTCAAAGGCCACCAACAGGTCAGGTTTTCAGGATATCCCTGAGTCAGCACAGGTGGCTGTATATGTCAGTCAACGACTGAGCCACTGATTGAGCCACCTGTGCCGAAGTAGGGACATCCATAAAACCTGACCTGTTGGTGGCCCTTGAGGCCTGGAGTTGGCCGCTCCTGATCTACATTATGTGCAAGGCGATGCAATAGATGTAAACGCCACATATGCATAGAATTTCAAACTGGTACCTAGCAAGGTAGCAAAGTATTTGCAAACCCAGTGAATTGCTTAATGATGCACTGGTCTGGAAAAAAACACGAGGGGGGGAAACAAAATTGGAGAAGCAGCATTAGCATGCACCGATACCTTGCATAAAAGCTTACATTGCAGCCAAATGTTTATGCAGCTGGTAAAGTGAAGTCCAATTCAATATTTAATTCGGACATGATTACAGCAACATTCTCAAGTCCATATTCTTCCATTTCATTTTGCAATCACAATCCCCTTAAATTGCAACGAACGCCAGAAATGCTGACAAGTTGGAAAAGCCGCGTTTCTTTTTTTTCTCCCAAGTATAATGGTTTTATAAGATTTTTGTTTCCAAATCAATTGACCCCTTAAGTGCTAGCACAGCATTGCCCTTTAGAGATGTATACTTTTACCCAAAGCTGGATTGTTAGGAGAGAGAGAAGAGAGAGAAGAGAGAGAAGAGAGAGAAGAGAGAGGAGAGAGAGGAGAGAGAGAAGAGAGAGAAGAGAGAGAGAGAGAGAAGAGAGATCCACAAACATCCAAATCTTTCTGTAGACAGATACATCTATTGATAATATGGCATTCCAGTTAACAATACTACAGGGAGCTGCTTGTTACTTTGCATTGTGGCAACATGAGGCCCAACGACCAATGGGGCACTATATGGAAACTCCCATTAAAGTCAATAGAAATGTTCATGCAATAGCGCGCGGCGCATTCAATCTGTGTAAAGTTTTATTTACGACTCTTCTGACAAAAAGAAAATGCAGATTCCAAAAGACGGAAACTGCAGAAACTCCAACTCTTCTGACGTGGCCCCTAATCCTATAACGTGGAATAGGGCACAGAAAAGAACACCGACGTCAAAACAATAAGGGCCTTAGCTTTTTATAAAAAATGTGTATGTTTCTCTAATCTTGGCGCATTTTTCTTTATTCTATTATGGCATTTTGTCATATTATTTTATAACGGAGAACATGCGTGCTTGTATAGCATAAAAGAGGTTTACCCGTGCTCACTTTACAATTTTATTTTATTTATATTATTATACTGTATCTATATTTATTTACTTTATCATTAGATACAGTTTGGTTTATATATATTTTTGTATTCATATTTCTAATTCTATATATAGGTTAGGTACAGTATATGAATCAAATAAAATATACCCTTTATTTTAATTTTATTATATACATAAGGGATATAGGTTGCATTAATAGTTGTTGCTCATCTGTTTACACACCACTGAGATCATTGGTTTAATCGTCATTTTTATTGTCCACAGAATGTTTAGTGATTGTGGGGCACATTTGTTTATCACATGTATACATTTTGTACTGTGTTTGTATTTGTAATTTTTGTCTAAATGTTTCTTGGTTCCCAAGTGATCTTGGATTATAGAATACTCTGCTCCTTCCTTCTATGTGATAGGAGCTTGAGTTTTGAGTATTATACATCATTATATAATGGTGTGCATTATATAATGCACCTGTATTGATATAGTCTTATCAAATACAAGCATTGGCTACTTAAGATTACATGGGTACTTTGGCCAGATACTCTTTGACAAAGTTCCCTGTTAGGAACGAAACGCGTCAGAGTTTTGTGCTCACGTTATGTGTAAGTCCATTTTTGCTTATTAAATCTCTTTTTTTATTGATTGCGCTTGTATGATCTCTCACTCACCGGTTAGCAGTGCACCACCGCCTGCATTTTTTCACTCTATTTTCTATTCGGGCTGGAGCACGCTTCCTCACGATCGGGTCAACGGCTGGATATCCCTGTCGGCATTCTTGCTGTGAATATTCACTATTTGCCGGGGAGCAGTGACTGTGTGTGAAATCAGGTGAGTAGGGGTTGTGGGACGATCAGGTTGTCAGCTGACAGACGCTTACACTCCGGTGATCGTTCTGGCAGCTTTGGGTCCTTGGTCCTGCTATATTCACACCCCCTCAGGTAAGTTTTAGGGTAGGTGGTTAACTTTAGGGGTTTTAGTAGTTGGGGTGAGGAGTTTATGGTAAAGGGTTTTAGGGTGACGGTTAAGGTTTTTATGGTAGTGGTAATGTTCGTATTAGGGGTTAAGATTGGGGGGATTTGGTGCAAGGGCTAAGATTAGTGACTTACATTAGCAGCAAAGAGGCCGCTGGATGAGCGTCCCGGCGGCGAAGTCAGCAGTGGCTAAACGCCAGCAGTCACTTGGCCGGGGCGAGAAGGCCAAAACCAAAATGCCCTAGACCGCTTAGAAGAGTTTAAATAATTGTATCTGATAACCACACAGCTTTACATGTACAGTAGTTATCTACATAATTTTAATTTGAGATTCAAGTTCTCATATACATTTATAAATGTTTATTTAAATTGTAATTTCCTTGTGATCCCCATATTTGCTAACCAGTCTTCGGCTGGACAACAACTGCCTGGTCATTGATTTGAATGGGCTGTAAAGTAACTAGTATAGATGTGCAAACTTATCGCTCAAGTTCAAGAACCACGCTAAGAATGTGCAAGCCGTAAAAGACATACTCCATTCCATAGGCTGAAATATGTTTTATGTGAGATGAAAAGCCCTATTTCAGGGGCTGGATATTGTTTGTATATCGATTAACTGGTGAAATTCCCCAACTTCACTAGAAGTCAGACAAGTTCAAGCAAATATTGATAGAACTTAGGCAAGTTCCAGCAAAATTTTGCCTTGCGTTTATTTACCCTTTGCCATAAATTCCCCACATCGCCTGCCCTCGATTCTTATCTTGTTTTTTTACATCTGTGTTAAGCTCATAGAATCTTTGTAAATCAGAATTGCTGACCTGAGGAAGAGAGAGAACTCTTGAACGTGCTTGCCTTATAATATCAATTGTTAGTCCAAATAAAAAAGGGATACTTCCGCAACATTATTCAGAACTTTCTGCGAATCTTAGAATTTTTTGTTCAGCGAAACAGCGGCGCACCTAATCTCAAATCTCCAAGTTTGCACATCTCATGTCTTCAGCTCCGGAAGACGCTTTATGGCAAAAGACGCCTTCGGAAATATGGGTCAATGTGTTCCTGCCAAATCGAAACCACACAAAACATGACCAAGTGGTGTGGCAAGCTGAATGTTTGCTACATCCCTATGGTTTTTCTAAAACAGAATAATGAAAAATATTAAGAATATTCAGAATGATGGAACGTAGAAATTGTAAGGAACGCTAAAAGCAGAAATTCAAATAATAGAACACACATCAAATTGGTCATTTAGAAAAATAAATAAATAATCTTTAAAGGAAACCCAAAGGAGCAATGAAAAATCGGAAGGAATATTTTTTGTATAGAAAGCACTGTGAAATATCAATTATATTTTTGTTTCAAATTTGTATGCACCCTGCATTCTCAGAGTACATCAAACTAATAATACATGTTTGCAAGGAGCAGGTAGCATGTGTGCTGTGAGTTTGTTTGATGCATGGGGATATTGGGGACACTGCATGCTTCCTAGAGATTATAACTCTATGACATGTCTATAAAAACAAACTTTCATCTTCTAAAACTCGAGCAGAAACACAATCAGATTGCAAGGTGAGGGAATAATAAATAGATTGTGTAGCACAACATCCCTAATTTTCTTTTCTTTTATTAAGATAACATCTGTTCTGGCCACCAGTAAGCAAATCAAATTTGATGCAAATTTTGCTGACTGTATGGTAAAAATGTCCACCAGGAAAGCATTTTTTTTTTTTTTTATTCACATTCCCTTTAAAAAGGATTTGCTAATTACTCATACGTTAATACTATGCTTTTATTTCCTTACAGTTATAAAATGACTCAACATTGCAGCTGCCATGTTCCAAGAGGGAACAACTGGATTTTAGCAGAGAAACTGACATGTTGTTACACGTCTCAGCACCACAGTTTCTCTTTTTATCTCACTTCAGCAAGTGATTAGTGTAGTGGTCACAGTAAGAAATAAGAGGAATGTCTTCAAATGTGCTTTGCTAAATGTTTTGTTAACCTTTAGAGGGCCCTTATGATGTACACATGTAGCAAGACTTACTGCTTTCAGTACTGTGGCAAGTTGCGAGATTCCACAGCCAACAGAATTATTTGTGGGGTTTATTTATTTAATTGCAGTTCAGTATGTGTTCGGCAGATGGCACACTGAATATCTTTGCCAATGTCTGCGCATGCGCTGGCTACAACACACCCAGCATGGCAGAAGCAGCAGCCATATTAAGGAACATTTCATATTAGTATATTTTCCATTTTATTATATTTATATTTTGTAAGAGTAGTAAACTATTTTTGGGACATACTATTGTGTTCTATGTAGAAGGCCGTGTAGTTTAGAGGGCGTTACGGATGGGTGGGAGTAGTGGATGGCTGGGAGATACAGTAAGTGTTTTCTTGAATACATTTTTTTTATTGATAAATATTTATGTTTCTGTGAAAAGGTTTGTTGAATAATTATGTTAAAATAATTTGAAGCAAACAAGTACTAAAACAATGTATTAACAAAAGTAAACATAAAAAGGTATAACAATAAAATGTGGCCATGGTGAACGGCACAAGAACAAATGTTTCTACTGTATACAATATACCATATCCCTTTAAACAACACCCACTGTCTGTCTAGAAAAGTCCAGAAATGCCACACCAATGCCCAAATCGGAACCTGTTCACTCCACTCCACTCCACTCCACACCCAGCCCAACTCTGACCCAATGTATCCCATACGAGAGAAACCTCACCCACCTCGCACCCAGCTCACCTGACCCCAGACCACACTCAGCCTAACTCGGCACCTTTTCATCCCACTCAACACCTAGCCCAACTCGTACTCAGCCCATCCCACCAAGTACCGATCTCCAGTGTAGCTGTAACTGGTGCCTTGTTCAGGCGTAGCATGGCATGGCCAATTGGTTTTGTAATAGACAAATGTGATGCCGCGATACAGCATAATAACATGGCACAGATGTGGCCAGACCTGCCATTAATCCTGCCAACGCACCACATCTGGAGGTGAGGGGACTGAAAACATGACCTACTTTTGGAAAGGATGGACTGTATGGCGATGTACATGGATGGTCTCTACTTGCTTGTGGGTGGACTGCGAGAGAACACAACATCTGGAGGAAACTTCTTCTGCCTCCCATGTTCCTCCATGCAACACAGACAGTGGGAAGCCCACAATGCCCAAACCTAGTGTCGACCTCATCTAGTGACAATGACGTAGTGATTCTGTCCCCCCCCAGTTACTGACAGCGACATGCAAGAAAGTGCAATTCCAGGGCAGGTACCTCTGTCTGTTTGCCAAAGCACACCTGTACCGCCTGAACGATGGAGGCATAAACAAACCTGCATCACAGTCAGTGGAGAGCCAGTAGATGACATCCCTCTTGCAGTAATACCCAGGGAAACTTTTCAAATATATGCAACACGCTGCAGGGCACAACTACATCGCTTTGCCCAGTTAATCTTCTAGCATCATGTGCCGTTTGAACATTATGCCCAGTGGGTCAGACATATGAACTTTGCCTGTTTCAGGGGTAAGACGGTTATTCCTAACAATTTGAGGAGAGCTATTTTAGATTAACTTGGGAAGCAGTAGAAATAAACAACTGCAGAATTCAAAACCAACAAAGACAAAATTAATGGACTATTAAGACATCGAAGGACTTTGTGTTGAAGTAATCAGTGACAAACTGATGACAAATTAAAAAAATTTTAATAGTTTAAATTTTTTTTTATAATAAGTTGGGTTGTGTGCAATTGTTAAGGCATGCGCAAATTGTTTTGTCATTGTTTTAGTACTTGTTTTGCAGATTCTGCAGATTATTCAACACCTTGTTCCTGTAGGAACCATATCCAGCGACCCAGAACATCGCTACTGGATAATGGATAATTAAAGTAATGTATGCGTTCCATTCAATTGGCATATACCTGTGCCACGCATGCGCACAAATTCAATGTAACGCATATACGGCCCATACAATATACACAGAGCGTGCATGCATGCAGTGTACACTATCGACAGAGCAGCACAGTTTAATGAATGCATCTATTTCTTCTCGATTATTTTACAGGTAAAACTGGACAAGAGACAGCCGGAAGATGTTGGTGAAAGAAGATCGTATTATTTTCCAAAGTCTTTATCTCTCTAATTTACTTGAATAAAAATGTCATAATTTACCAATACGTTTTAGTCAACATGCAAAGAAATTCCGGGAGATTACATTTGGTTTATCACGGTGCTGAAAACAGCAAGTCTTGCTGCATCTGTACCTGGTATGGCATAGGCACTTGTCTGTTTTTAGAGGGACAGATCAGAGTGGTCAGCCTGAGCGAAATAGAAGTGGGACCCCCCTCAACTTCCATTGAAACCATCTGGGACCTAGTTGCGGTTACGTTTCCCGATCCTGATAAGGTTACATTTCATATCTCCACATCTTATTTATTTTGTCAGAATTTTTTTTAACTGCACGCAGTTTCGCAATCTTTTTTTTTCCACGAGAATTTTTCCAAAATGGCAGTATATAAAGGATCATGTGACCTAAACATTGGAGAGAACAAAGAGATATCCTGTCACAGAACAGGAAAAAGACCCCAAAATTGCATGCATTCTAACTCTGTAAACACCAACTACCATTATACTTAAGTTGATCAGGTATCATCCCTTTGTTGTATGGACCTACACATTGACCTTAAATGCTTACAGATTTTGCCATTTTGTTTCACGGGGAAATAAACCCAGCAAATTGTGTTTGGTTTGCGAACTTCTGCGAAAATGTGCACATACTGTAGCTACCAGAGTTAATTATTAAGCTGGGCTGTTACTGTATGTGTTCTTTTTTGAAGTGAAACTTCCTTAGTGGCACCTCATTCGAACTGGGGCAAAAATGGATTGTGGAGACAGAAATGAAACGGATGTGACGTCAGTGCTGGCAGTTGAGGCCGGGCTGTGTTCTGGCTCAGCCCGACCCCAACACTGACATCACACCCGCTCCACAAATCAGATGCGGCGGCGGCGGCGATAGCCGCCGGCGCCGCTCCTAACGGCTGCTGCTCCCCCCACATGGCCGATGACATATGCGGCGGCGGCGGCAATAGCCGCCGGCGCCGCTCCTAACGGCCGCAATTTCCCCCAGGTGGAGATGGGCACGGGCGGCATCCGGGGCAGCGGGGACCGGCTCTCTTGCTACAACCCGCTGACCGCTCTCTGTCCCAGCCGCGCGCTCTGCCGGGCTGGAGACTCAGACAGAGCCCCCCTGCGCATGCCATTCCTCCCACACGTCCGCCGCCACCATTCCTAACTGCCGCTGCTGCCCGCTGACATGCGCGGTAGCCATGGCGACGCTCACGGGCGGCTCGGAGACCTTGCGCTGCTGGGTGAATGAGGAGGATGGCTTTCCCCCCTCCTGCTCCCCCCCCCGCTCAACATACTCACCGCCGTCACAGCTAACGAGTGCCGAGATCCTGCACTGGTGCGGCTGCGCCGAACTGCTGCTGCTCTCCGCGGGGGCCCTCCAAGTTAAGGAGTTCTCCAGCTTCGAGGCCGGCGCTGCCAACCAGTAGAAGGCTCTGTTCGTGGTGAGCTGCGGGGGGTGAGTGGATCGGGTGAACTTCATGGCTGAGGTGATGTGGGCGCTGCTGCTGCTGGTCCCAATCTCCCCGCACCTATTCCTGGCCCCGGCCTTCTCCTCTCTCTTCCCGCTGCTACCTGGCGGAGACCTGCAGGCTCTCAACTGCAGCTGGCCGGACAAGAAGAGGATCCCGGGGCTGGGGGACATGGAGCTGCCCTCCTTGCCCCCCCGAGCTACAGCTTCACATCCGGAGCCTGGTTTCAGGACTTAACCACCTGATGGAGGGTATCGGGGTGAGAGAGGAGTGCTTCTCGGTGGGGCACCTGAGAAGGATCATTGCGGGGGAGCTGGCCAGCTATCCTCAGGCGAGAAACCGCAGGAAGCATACACTGACACATACACATACACACACACACACACACACACACACACACACACACACACACACACTGACACATACACACACACACAGACTGACACATACACACACACACACACACACACACACTCACTGACTGACACACAAACTGACTGACTCACACACACACACACTCACTGACTGACACACATACACACTCACTGACTGACACACACACACACTGACTAACACACACACACTGACTAACACACACACACTGACTAACACACACACACTGACTAACACACACACACACACTCACTGACTGACACACACACTCACTGACTGACACACATACACACTCACGCACTGACTGACACACATACACACTCTCTCACTGACTGACACACCTACACACTGTCTCACTGACTGACACACATACACACTCACTGACTGACACACACATACACACACACACTCACTGACTGACACACATACACTGACACACACACACTCACTGACTGACACACATACACACTCACTCACTGACTGACATACATACACACTCACTCACGGACTGACACACATACACACTCACTCACACACCTACACACTCACTCACTGACTGATACACATACACACTCACTGACTGACACACACACACACACTCACACTCACACTCACTGACTGACACACATACACTGACTGACACACATACACACTCACTGACTGACACACATACACACTCACTCACTGACTGACACACACACACTCACGGACTGACACACATACACACTCACTAACTGACACACACACCTACACTGACTGACATACACTGACTGATACATACAGACTGACACACACACACCCCAGTGATGCGCCGAACAGCGCCCACAAGTGATGTGCCTACTCCCCCGCCCCCCCCCCCCACCCTGTGAGCTGCCGAGCACCTCCCATGTCCCGTACCTCCGCTGGGGGGCTGGCTGCAGCAGGAAACACAGCCCACAGCTCCGCCGGGGGAGGAGACTCAGACAGAGTTCTCCTTGTCCGCAGCTACGTCGTGGTGGGTGTAGGTCGCAGAGAGAGACATACACACCACAGACACACACACTGACTGACACACGCAGACACACACACACACACTGACTGACACACGCAGACACAAATAATTCAGTTACTATAAATATAGATGTGCAAATAGCTAAAACATGTGGTCAAACTTTTGTGTTTTGGAAGTCAAATTGTTTTGTGATTTTTAATTAAAAACATCACCATCACAAATAAAATTTATGTGACAAAAAACAAAGAAGTTTCACTTACTATGCGCGTGCTCAGCACACACAGCTTTTTTTTCTGATTAATTTAGTTTTGGGATTCGTTGCCTAAACACTTTGCATAGTGGCATATCTTAAATTCAACTCTGTGGCAAAAATTTCTTCTTACGGTCTTCAGTGCCTGAGGGGATATACACCTCCCAACCTTCCAAATCAAACCACAACGGATTAATGTGACACAATTTCCAAAAGCTGGATTCATAATCCCATCAGTACAGTGCCGTGCAGGAAAAGGGCAATGGCACAGCAATGGGTTTTATTCAAAGAATCCAGGTGTCACAAGCCAGCAAGGGTCAAATGAGTCCTCTTTAGTGGCTGTCTGGGTCTTTCCCATGTTCAACTATTGTATTATTCGGTTATCCCACTGACCATAGGGCCGCGCTTATAGTGCACGTGACAGCAACGCGACGGATGACGTCACCCGTCGCCACCAGCGAAAGTTGTATTTCTCTTTGCAGCGAACTGGCCATTGATTGGTTCAGAGGCTGTCACATGTTGCGACAGCCTCTGAAAAATCAAATTTGACCGGCTTTCAAATTTCGCGCCGCCACGTCGCTCCCGTCACTGTGTCGCATTGTGCTTACCGCTTACTATAAGCGCACGCGACGGTGGCAATACATTTGTTTTGCCGCGACTTTGCGTCGCCGGCACTATAAGCGCAGCCTTTGGCCTCCGACATGGTGCCTCCAACCGCGCTCCTCCGTGCTGCTGCTCAGGCCCGCCTGCTCAAGCAGGAGCTTTTAGGTGTCCTGGCAGGCGACGCAGCGAGCGCGCTTGAGAGGCGGGTGGGAATTGGGGCAGGAGGTGGGGCTTGCGCGCCCCGTCACGGCGACGACGGCTGTTTGCCGTCACGTGCCCTCCGCTCCTTTCAGCGCGCCAATTTTAAATGGAGCCGTCTCCTGCAATTCCTGCTAATGCCGCACTCATAACTGATGCAGGGGGTAAGTGTGCTGGCTCAGCGCGGGTCAGCGCTGTCTTTTTGACCAGAGCCCCGGCCTTAGGAGAAGACTTGTTGCTTGTTGAGTAAGCTCAGTAGTATCGGAGATATGAAGAGTATTACATGTGGATTTGTCGGTCCTCACAAAATATATTGCTTTGTAAATTACTTGGCAATGTAATGTAATTGCCGTATTTGAACAACTGTTATCTTTAATATTAGAGTCAAGATGCCACTTTTTCAACTTCTTTAAAATTGAGCCTGTTTTTATTTTTAATAACATACAAAGCACCACGCATGTCAATTAAGGGTTCACCCATGGCCTATCCCATGCCTCTCATACAATTTAGGAACATGAAGGGGGTAATTTTCACTGTGACAAACAGTAGGCTTGACCATGCTTAACACATAATTACATCACACAAAAAGTCATAACTAAAGGAAGTAAGCCTCTTCCCAGAGGCTTCAGCTTACCATGTCAACAAACTAACAAAAGGGGTCTGATTTATATTTTTTTTATATCATTAAATCTAGAAGATTGTATCTATTAACCGTGTCACTGCATTAGCAAAGCTGGTACCTTCAAGCACTGCTCGTCTACCTGCCTACTTGCTACTTTTCTTGCCGACTTAAGGGCTTACCAAATCCCTTCCATTCATTGGAAGAAAGTAAATGCAATATCCCTATTCTCTTTGCAAAAGTAAATAAGAAAATGAAGAGAAACAGCAGTCAAATTAGCAATTTATAATTTCTTAATGACCACTAGCCTGTAGTTAATAAAAAGATATGCAGAAATTAAACATCTACAGTAGTAAAATAAAGCAATCGGACAAAAACAGGTACAATGTAGCTTAATACACTTCTGTGAGAATCAAGATGATAATGCCTTCTTCAGGGCTATTTTCAAGCTCAGTTGCAGCCAAGATAATTAGTAAATTCCCCATCATTAATTAGGGTCATGAAGGTGCAATCCCCAATACTCGTTTGTATGGGGAATATTGTTGTGGTGGGAGTTTCCTTTCGAGTAACATTTGTACACTGTGTGTTGCCTTTTGCTTCTTGTTTTTAGAAATATCCATTTGTCATTTTTACATATTTGGGGACAGAAAAATATTGCAGTCATTTCAGCCACACAGAATAATAGTTTTGAACTTTTATCTATACACCCTTATGATTCATTGCATATACTGCCAATATGTTCTGGCGTTTACTTGTTGGGGGCTTCTAAAGGTTTTCAGAGCATGATTTCTTTATTAATACAACACGGCACTTCAAAGAACAATTTCCAATTTCAATTGCTTAAAATAAAGTCTACATACTATGTTTTAGGAGCGTCTCTGAATAAATCATAGTATTAAACGTACTTTCAGGTTTGCTAAAAAAATAATATATATAGTATAAAATTAAAACTGATTAGTAATAATGAGCTGTAACAGAAAAGGTAAACACTGAAGACATTATCACAGTAAGAGAAAGGAAAATTAAAATAACCTGGAACACTTGTGTGTGCAATTCATCATTAGGCGATGTAAAGAGAACAAAAACAAATGTTGGCTCATTCTGGGACTTCTTTGTCAGCATTAATGTATGCAGGTTTTCACAGCTGAATCACCATTAGATTGAAAAAGATTTTCATTAGACAAAGAACACTCAGAAGCAGCCGTGAAACAGAGCTGACCGTCCAGAAGTAAAATTTAAAATATACAGTATATAGGTGATAACCCTGGGTTCCAAGTATGCTGTTCTAATGGTAGAGAAGGCTTGTTGACAGTTTAGGTTAGTTACCTGTAGAAAATGTTAACCCAGGACAAAAGAAAGAAAGAAAGTGATATGATAACATGGCATGGATAGTTTATTTCATTACTATCTCAGTTACCCAAATTGATACAAATGGCCTCCTTCTGTTTCGGGTCTATCTGCTTGCCTGATCCCCACAACTAATTGTCAATGCTGGGGACATTGCCTATACCTACTGTACAAAGAAGATGTACTCTTCTAACCAGCGTAATAAGCCTTATGTCCTGCATGGCCCTCAGCATGGTGTTCATTAAAAAAAAATTAGCTGTTAATATGTGGCAGTAGCATCTTTAAAAAAGAGAGCGTATTTTTCTTTGTTAAAAGGCCAGATTGTGCATGAATAATCTCATTACGTCCCAGGTTTCAAAACAGCGAGAAGCACAAGTAAAGAAATGTACCTGACTACAGAACGTATACCAGTTTCAAAGCTTCATGTAATATTAGTGTTATTAATGTTACACAGAACCTGTGATATGTTCAAGGTCTTTCTGGAGAGGTTAACACAATGGCATTACCAAGCTGTCCCTCTATAGCCAAACAGAGCAATAAAAATACCTAGAAATTACCCAATCTAATGATAAATGTTCACTGTAGATATAAATTGCAAATAAAATTGGCAATTTCCTCAAAAAAGGTTTGATAGAAAATAATTAGTAGAATTTATAGCTGTCCATGTAAGAGTTATTTGTTCAATCATATACTGTATACAGTACCTAATTAAACAAAATTAAAACTGTTCTAAAATAGAATCGAATTCAAATGTCAGCATGGTTTTTAAAAAAAAGGGCATTGCAGGTATTGAAGTGGGGACATTTGTTTTTAACTATTTAGTATCTTCCAAAGTACACGTATGGGTTCCTACACTGGTGTTTAGGAGTGCTAATATGGCATTATAGGAGGTACTGTACTGTAGTAGCTATAGCAGTTGTAATTAACAATGGTATTTGAGGCTTTGTTTTTATGGAGACAAGCTTTGAGCTACTGGAAGTTCTGTACATGGTCATAAACAATTTTGTTTTATATCCAGTACCAAAATAAAATATGTATTTTATAGCAAACCGCCTAAGCAGAATCACACATTTGACATGCCGTTTTATGTTTCTTTATACAATCCTTAAAACACAAGCTGTGTTCTGGGGAACTTTCAGCTCATTCAAAGAGCTGCTGCTAGAAGTTAAAACCTCAAAACCAGCTATCGTATCCACTTTTTGGTAAGTGGTCAAAACAGCGCAACAGTGAAGATGTAGCCCTTAAATATTTTTTTTATTGCTGAATAAAAGAGAGCCTGTCACAATGTTATATTCAAAACAATGCAGCAATTGCATGTTACTGTATAAGAAATTAAACACGAGTACCACTTTTTTTTTTTTACTTACAAATGTAGTTCCCCTTTCTTTTAAGCATACAGATTGTATCTTTTTTTGTAATAAGGTTAAAATAACTTTTCTCTAATGTTTAACAGGTGTATAATTTCTTGAAATCAGACACCGTGCCACTACATTTTGAAGGTGCTTCGAGGCAAATTTACTAAGCGGTGCTCTCTTGGAAGACACCCTGCAGCCCATTAACTTGAATTGTATTGTATTGTATTGTATTGTATGTCTTTATTTATATAGCGCCATTAATGTACATAGCGCTTCACAGTAGTAATACATGGGGTAATCAAATAAATAACAGATAATATAAATAACAGATCATGGGAATAAGTGCTTTAGACATAAAAGTAACATTTCGGAAGAGGAGTCCCTGCCCCGAGGAGCTTACAGTCTAATTGGTAGGTAGAACGTACAGAGACAGTAGGAGGGAGTTCTGGTAAGTGCGTCTGCAGGGGGCCAAGCTTTATGTATTGTGTTCAGAATATCCACAGTGCTATTCATATGCTTCTTTAAGCAAGTGTGTCTTAAGGTGGGTCTTAAAGGTGGATAGAGAGGGTGCTAGTCGGGTACTGAGGGGAAGGGCATTCCAGAGGTGTGGGGCAGAAAGTGAGAAAGGTTTAAGGCGGGAGAGGGCTTTAGATACAAAGGGGGTAGAAAGAAGACATCCTTGAGAAGAACGCAAGAGTCTGGATGGTGCATAACGAGAAATTAGGGATGAGATGTAAGGAGGGGCAGAAGAGTGTAAAGCTTTAAAAGTGAGGAGAAGAATGGAATGTGAGATGCGGGATTTTTTCGGAAGCCAGGAGAGGGTTTTCATGAGGGGAGATGCTGAGACAGATCTAGGAAAGAGTAGAGTGATTCTGGCAGCAGGGTTTAGGATAGATTGTAGGGGAGACAGGTGAGAGGCAGGAAGGCCGGACAGCAGGAGGTTACAGTAATCAAGACGGGAGAGAATGAGGGCCTGAGTCAGAGTTTTAGCAGTCGAGCAACAGAGAAAAGGGCGTATCTTTGTTATATTGCGGAGGAAAAAGTGACAAGTTTTAGAAATGTTTTGAATGTGAGGGGCGAATGTGAGAGAGGAGTCGAGTGTGACCCCTAGGCAGCGTGCTTGGGCTACTGGGTGAATGATTGTAGTTCCAACAGTAATGTGGAAGGAGGTAGTAGGGCCAGGTTTGGGAGGAAGTATGAGGAGCTCTGTTTTAGCCATGTTGAGTTTAAGGCGGCGGAGAGCCATCCAGGATGATATAGCAGAGAGACATTCAGAAACTTTGGTTTGTACAGCAGGTGTAAGGACAGGTGTTGAAAAGTATATTTGTGTGTCGTCGGCATAGAGGTGATATTTAAACCCAAAAGATGTTATTAGGTCACCTAGAGAGAGTGTGTACAGAGAAAAGAGAAGAGGTCCCAGGATGGATTATGAATGGACCATAAGGTGCTTTCTTATGCCAAAAGGTATCTTATGGCAGAGTACCACTTAGCAAATATGGGCGTTTGATTACTAACGTAGAGGATTCATGTATGCTTGCAAAGTAACATACAAATCTGTCTAATGCGGATATTTTTAACATTTGTACTTATATTTGAAGATGTCTATCATGCAATAACTGCATTTAAAGATAATGCCTGCCCACAATCAACTTTAAGCTAAACTCACTGTGACGGTAGGGGATAGCCGGCCTGCATTAATAAAGGTCACGCCCGGCTGGCTGCCTCTAGAAACCGTATGTCCAGGGCTGACGTGTCAGCTCTTGGAGCTAGTTGTGCACCCTAATGTATTCTCCTGTATTTCTGTTCCCATTTTACGGTCCCATGCAGGAATGTAAGCTAGGGGTGCCAGGTATAGTTTGAATCCCTGTTAGGCAATAGCTGCAAAACAGAGACTTTGGGAGCAGGAGATTAAGGGTGGATATCAGGGAGCAACTAGGGTTAAAAAGTGTATTAAGTGTTGCTGACCGGGGTAGCCGGTAGTACGGTTATGCTACCTGCAAATAGTGTATAATTTGCGGGTACCCGTCTGTACATAAGGATGGGTGGGCTATGGAAGTCCCATGTAAAGTATAGCAAAAACCTGACCTGTTTGTGGGCTTTACCTATTCCCCTTGTCCCAGAAACATGAAACTTCGGGAGTGTAAGTTTCAGGTGGGATATTTGGTCAAAATGTATTCCTTTTGTTTGCAGGAGTTTGGGGGACAAAGTTACCGGAGGTCCAGTAATTCTCCCCGACGTGCAGGCATGATTTGCGGATAGGCGAGGTGAATTACACCGGGGCTCTCTAGTGACCCCCAGAATCCTGGTTTTCGAGCCCAGGTATCCCAGACCCATTTTCCTCACAGGTATAAGGTTCCCCAAGGTCTATAATTTATTTAAGTGTGTTTTATAATGTTTTATACTGTATATATAAATGTCTATGCAGTCAGCCTGGGCATTTACATAGGTGCCAGGATGTCTACATAGACATCGAAGTTCAAAGGAAAAAGGAGGTCCAGAGAACAAGGGGCACCGCACTGGGGCCCCTTTGTAACTGCCAGACCTGGTGGGGCCTGCCCAGCGGGTAGGATATGAATTACCTGGGGGAAGTTGCTGCTTTTGAGCGCATGCCCCATTGGCCAATTCATATTTCCCGCCCACCCGTTTTTTCAAGCCGGCTTGATGCGCTCCCCTCCTCTGACAACAGCCAGATGAGCCCCTGCTCTGATTGGCTGGGGGGAAATGTTCCCACGCTCTGATTGGCCACTAGTCCCTGTTCCATGTTAGACAGACTTCGGTGTCCTATGTAAGGAACTGCCCCAATCAGAGCTCTTGCCCTCTCAGTCTTCCAGGTAACCTTGGGACTGTATCCAGTGATGCGCCGGCAGGTTCTCCCAGGTGTTCGCAATAGCAAAGCACTAGGCATTGAGGTGTCAGGGAAGCCTAGCCTAGCTGAGGCCCACCACCCAGAATTTGGGTGGTGATTGGGCGCTGTTCCGTTCTCCATATTGGCTATGGAGATGGGAAGTCTATAAGTGTGGTAGCCTATTTCAGTACCAGTGTGGTTGCTGACCCAGTCGTATGGATCGACTAAGTGAGGTTCTCAGAGGTTGTTTCAAAGTGGTCCAAAAGCGAAACTGTGCGTTCTGGTACAGCGGAAACGTCAAAGTTGCTGCTTGAGGAATTGCAGCCAGCGATACCTACGGACTCTAAGCCTGTACAAAAGTGGAAGCTGCGCCAGGAAAAGTATTTCAGTAACGCCGGGCACCTAGACTGTCTAGTATTCCCCTTGTATGGGCCAAAGACTGAGAGTTTAGCTCTATTGTGACTTCGTGTACTTTTATTTGACTTCGGTGTCTGTCTGGTCCCGTAGAATACTCCTGATCTCCCGTGTCAAGGGCACACAGGAATTAAACCTTCCTCGGATTATATATACACCATGTTGTTATATCAGAGGCAGCAGGGATTCTAATATGTACCTCCTCCGAACAAAAAGGTCCAATGAAGTTTAACCCTTTACATGCCCAAGGATGTAGCTACTGTGTTATGGGGTCTGGCACTCCAGGGGTCCCATGACGTAGCAGCTCTGTGAATGTACTTGTTAATTTTGGTAGGGGAGATCGTGTTCTGCGCTCCACAGCATGATCTTACAGGAAGATTAGGACGGAAAAATCACATGATCACACGTGCAGGAGGAGCTCTGGCACTACAGTGCGGTGGCAACGGTGGCACTTAAAGTGTTAAAATAGTACTGCAGAAACTTTGAGAAAAGCCCTTACAGAGGGCAACAAAAACAAACATCGAGTGTCTCCAAGAACTGAAAAAATGTGACTTACTGGTCCAGAAACTTTCTGGTTCCTGATATATAAAGATTTTAATTTGTCAGAAACATTTGAAGAATAATCCAGGGTTGCCACCAGTGTAATCAGTGGAAAGCCACGTCATATACAGAGAACATTAACGTTTCACTGGCCACCAGAGCAAGGCTCTCACCATTGGACATATTGTGCCCCACAGACATACTGTACATGTCCAGGGGGTTTAAAATTAAATATCTTGGGAACTAAGGGGTCCCTGGAGCTAGCAGTACTGCAATTCAGTTAATGCTACACCCCTCTCCCCCCTCCCACCCCCCCCACACACACACACACAAACAGAGCAGCATAAATTGCTGCTTTAAACATTCAAGTAGCCATTCCAGTATACTCAAATATTGTTTGCAGACAAGTTATGAACATGCTTCACAGAAGTTCCTTTAGTTAATAATCACAAACTGCATATGGCAATAGAATGGTAGATGTCACTTGAAAATGTAAGTAAAGAACTGTAATACTGTTTTAATCATCTTTCCCCTCCACTTAATTTGCACCTGGCATTTGATTACCAATATCGCTCTGCATCAGGGTGCAATCCTTCTGAGAGAAGAGAGGGAAGAAATACAATGCTTTCAACTGTTAGTATTTGCAATGGACTTACTAAATCACACAGCACTAAGTTGCAGTATCTAGAGATTTGCACATCAACCAACCAACCAACCGGCTGTATTAAATACCATCTGGCAAGGAACGCTGAAAGATGAAGATTTAAATTAGATACACATACTTAAAAAAAGAAAATAAACAACTTTTGGGAAGAAAAAAAAAAACATGTGGAGTGCCCAAGTTAATGTAGCTCTCGACTAGGAATATCAATAATGCTGAAAATTAATTCCAGTGATATCAAGCGATAGTTATTATATTACAGATGAAGTCCTTCACTCCTGATTCTCTCAGCATGAAAAACGACTTCCTCACTTTAGAAAACGCCACCATGTATTACAACTAAACTCTTCTCTGTGAGCAACAAAAACACGGAATCAACTACAAAATGTATTTCTAATAGCTTAACCTTTTAACGGCTAGAACCTTCATCTCACTGCTTAGTGCGCACACACTACAGTATTTTCAACGAGCAAAGCACGTAATGCAACTACAGTGGCAAAAGGAAACAGTGCATTAAATACAAATGTGTAATGCTGTGATCTGAAAACAGATCTCACACAGTGTGTTAATCAATTTGACTGTACACTATACGAATGTCTTTCGGACAAGTCTGTTCTGAAATAGTGTACTTTATTTGCTTATTCCAAAAAAGGATCATATATTTTACTTTAGTAGTATGTCACCTGTCAAATAGATTCCCGGCGAGTGAAAAGATCAATGAAACGTGGATCAGGATACTAGAAGCAACCCAGTTTTCCCTGTATTAGTAGTAATTAAAACATTTATAAATATATAAGATTCTCCTTTTGGTTTAATGCAATTTTTTGTTTTATCTGGACGTGCCGGGTCTTTTTCTCCATGCTGTGGTTCTGGGTGAAACTTTTTTGGAAAACTGGTGTTTCTATAGTACAGAATATATTTAAAACAAAAACCTGGCTCCCAATGGCACTGACTTCCCGATTCCTATTACATTGCTTGTAACATGTACATATACCGGGATATGTAAGCTCGTGGATATATTAAAACATCTGTACTGAAAGTGGTAGATTATAATGAATAGGTCTCATTATGAGTGTAAAATTAAAGTCATTCATTCCATATGTCTTAAAAGAGCCGTGTTTCCCATTCTATCAGCAGCAAAAATAATGCAAATATTCTTTAAGAAACAAGCTGTTAAACATATTATACATCCTATTGTTTTTGATTGGCTTATTATTTCAACATCCGTACTGAAAAACTGGTTGATTTTTATTGCTCTACACACTAAATACCCAGAATATGTCAATGGTAAGCAAAGCAAGATTGAGAAAAGATCGCTTTTTTTTTTTTTTCCCCCATCCCCCTTTCCTGGTTAGCAAATACATGCTTTTGTTTCCTCTTATTAAAGTGTATAGAAAAAGTAAAATGTTTTGTTTTTCTTCAATATTAGGGAATACCACCGTATGGGTGTTTCTGAGTAGTACACAGATCGTGTTCTACTATTATTACAGTTTACTTACAGGTTCAAAGTTCACTACATATATTGCAAAGCACTAACAAATACCCCATTTGGATAAAAGAGTTCATTGCTTGGAGAGAGATGTTGTCTCATACGCAGTAAATAAATAATGGCCAATTTCATAATGATTAATTTGATCATGAATGAAAAGAAACTTATGTGTATGTATACACACACAGTATATATGTGTGTGTATGTCTGCACATATGTATATACTGTATGTAAAGAGATAGGCAGGCGATCAGTATATTAAGGAGAGAAACCTAGTAGTTCTTGGAGAGGTAGATAAGGATCACAAATTTGGAGGGGAAAAAAAAGGTTAGTGGTGTCTCAAAAATGAAGGTCAACCCAGTACTTGTGGAATAAGTGGGTGTAGGACAACAATGGTCAAAACAAAAAGGAATTAAAAAAAAGGTAAGATAAAAAAATAAGTTAAAAAATAAAGATAAAAAGTCTAGAATAAAAAATAATGATAAAATAGTAATATTAAGTATAAGATAAAAATAGTAATATAATAAAATATAAATAACATAAAACAGGTCAAAGAGTCCTTTAAGGGCAATAGCTTAAGGCAAAGGTGATATATGTAATTCAAACCATAAGGCTTGGGTCCCACTGAATCCGGTGGCACGCGCAACCGCGTCACTCACCAGCTCCTGGCTTCCTCCCTAGTAGGCCCCAGTCCCTCCTCGCTGCCAGGCTCACTACGCACTGGGACGCGTCAGCCAGCAGGGGCTACAAAAGGATTGTGATCCCGAGCGGCGACGCGTCATGTGGTGTGGCAGGGAGCCAATGAGGAGGGGAGATCGCCGGCAGGGGGGTGGATTATTCTTCTCAATGCATAAGTTCTACATGTTTGTGTGAACGTCTATATGCGTGTGTGTTGTATTGAGAGGGCTAAAACAATATCAGCAAGGTCCCCTTATTGGTGGCAATATATCAGTCTACCATGGTAGAAATTGCACCTGATCTATAAACGGACAACATCCTATTGGCAGCAAAATTATTCTTGGAAAATTCTGATGTTTGAACCAACTTGGCCGAACAGAGATTTTTATTTAGGGCCCTGCAAAAGATACAATACATACTGTAAATACACACACACACACACACCAGAAAATGTACATCATGACCGCGGCCCCCGTCATGGCCCCGCCCACCTGTCCCATTTGTCCATACCCCCTCACGCCTAAAAACAGCTCCCTAAAGACCGCAGATAGTGGAGAAGTGCTGTGCACGTGCCGCCAGGATGCAAGGTGGCCTAAGCCTGAGGCCTTCAGTGTAGTCAAGAGTTCCAAAACCACAGGCAGGTCAGTTGGTTACTATTAGTGAGTCTTAGTGGGATCGTTGTTGCTGTTTCTGATTAGAGAGTCTTTACTCCCAAATTAATAAAGAAATAGTCTAAAAAACAGAAGCGCAGACAAAAACCCATAGTGCAGGCTAATTAAGTATAGGAAAGAATAAAAATAAACTCAATGTAACCCAAATAGGGAGTGTATATACAGCAATAGCAATAGAGCAAGATATTTACAGATCATTAGAATATAAACAATCTAAAAATGACTACTTGCAGAAGATTAAATAAAAATATAACAAGTTTATGTCATATATAATTAGAGAGGTAATACTAAGAGATATCACTGATCTAGAAATTAATAATACAGTACATTGGTACAGTATATTGCACATTGGATTAGGTGTGTTCTGACTCAAGCTCACTGGGGCAAGTAAGTAGAGGCAGGCAGTTTAACTCAATCCCATACATCAAGCAAGGGCATCTTCTTATTTGCTGAAGTGTTTATTTAGGCGCAACACCAATACAAATAAAAGGGGGAAAAGGGACTGAGGGAAAAACTCTGGGGCATGGGAGCAATGGAGGGGAAAGGGAGCTACGAAGGCAGTGAAATACTGCTAGGTAATGAGTTGGCTTGATAACAGGGATAGTGTAAGATATAGGGATAGGTACATATCAATAACTTTACTAGAGGAGTAGGAGAGGTGACTGCTTCAAGATTGCTGCTGGATCTAAAAGGAAGCATGCAAGCCTGGGCTAAGCGGCAATAAGGCAAGGATTATGCCATCTAGCAGGGGGAGCCAGGAACAGTTAACCTGACTAAGAAATGCAGGGGGGTTGCCAGGGCAACAGGCTGGGAAGCCACAATGTAACAGCATTACACCAAGTAATGGCTGCCTCAGAACAGGAAAAACAAGCATGTATGTATGTATATCGATCTATCTATCTAATCCAGTGTTTCCCAATTAAATTTAGCCGTGGAACCCTTTTTTATTTTGTACAACAATAATTATAAATAAAATATAAATAAAATATTTTTAGCGTAGCACATGAAAAAAAAAATTGAAATCCGACGCAGGCGAAAAATGTTTCTTGGTTCAAGATCAAATACCTTTAAATTGAAAGTTAAATTTTTCCAGGGGGAAGGCAACTACACGTTTTGTCCTCTTTCATGTCCCATAAATAAATGCAGCCGCCCTGTATACGTGCTCGCCAGGGGGAAAAATGATAAGGTTTTACTCTTACTTATATAATAATTATAGCATCAGATGCTTTGTTTATTATTATGGTGTAGGGGAGAAGGGAGCTTGCAGTGGTGTTGGTGTCTCCGTCCCTCCTGGCGGCTGCAATTTTAAAATTTTTAATTTTTTCGCAAAACGCTTAATTTTACCTCAAGGAACGCCAGGGTTTTTTTTAAAAGTCTCCCACTGTCCCAATACATTTTTAAAAGACCTCAAGGTTCCGCGGAACCCCATTTGGGAAATTCTGCTCTACAATACACGTGTTACTCCTTTACTATACAACACACACACACATACACACTTATATATACATACATATTTAATATACACACACACACACACACCTCACTCCTTCCTATACTCTTCCCCCTATACACTTCCCCTCACTCCCTCCTTTCCCCCTATACACTTCCCCTCACTCCCTCCTATACTCTCCCATACACTTCCCCTCGCTCCTTCCTATACTCTCCCATACACTTCCCCTCACTCCCTCCTTTCCCCCTATACACTTCCCCTCACTCCCTCCTATACACTTCCCCTCGCCTCCTTCCTATACTCTCCCATACACTTCCCCTCACTCCCTCCTATACTCTCCCATATACTACATATATATACATATAGACAGTGGTCGACAAATCACCAAAAAATCTACTCGCCGAACAAAAAAATCTACTCGCCACCTAGTACCACATGTGTGCTGCTTGGGCCAATAGGAATACATACACACCTCATTCTTCCTATACACGTCCCCCTACTCCATCCTTTCCCCCTATACACTTCCCCCTCACTCCCTCCTATACTCTCCCATACACTTCCCCTCACTCCTTCCTATACTCTCCCATACACTTTCCCTCACTCCCTCCTATACTCTCCCATACACTTTTCCTCACTCCTTCCTATGCACCTCCCCTGCTCACTCACACCTTTCTATACAGCCATACACTTTCCTTATAAGTAGATATCCCATGCACCCTCCTCTCCTGTCACTGCTCTCCTGCTCCGGCGTGAGCTGTAACCGCCACCCTCCCTCCTCGCGCTCCCGTCTCATGCACCTCACTCTCCACTTTCTTCACAGGCAGCTTTTGCCACGAGTCAGCCAGCTGCGCTAGCGGCATCTTCCCCGAACAAGCAGCGTGCAGAGCCAGGGTTTCCCGCACAAGCCTCAGTGGAGCAAACAGTCTGTCTCTTCGTGGCTGCTCACCCTCTCCACAGCCGCTATGGGGGAGTGGGGGGAGATGGGGGTGGAAGAGAGCCATGGTGGAACCCCTGGGACTGCTTCGTGGAACCCCAGGGTTCCACGGAATCCCATTTGGGAAACACTGATCTAATCTATCTATCGCCAAAGGTTCCAGGACAAGGTGAAAACATGTAAGTAACAGGTAGTTATTTGCATCAAATATAGACAGTATCTATTAGCCACCTAACAGGTGTATATCTCTGTAATAGACCCCTCTGGGTCAAGTTGGATCCAATTAGATGATATCAAGATAAAGAGAAAATTAAAATAATAATAATGGAAAATATGAATGCAGCGACATTTTATCAGAGCTAAAAAGCAATATATAAATGGCTGTTACTGTGGCATGATGCATGTATTTGATCAAAGGTGTTATAAAAAAAAGTCTATACTGTACATAGATATGGTAATGGATACTACTGTATATCGGTATGTAGTTGATTGAGATTATTTACTTAAATAGAGCAAACCGATAATAGTTAACAAAATTACATAAAATGTTATATATATATATATATATATATATATATATATTATTAAAAATAAATAGTCACTATAACCTATATATATATTATTAAAAATAAATAGTCACTATAACCTATGTGTACACTTTTTTCTTGAGCATTCCTTATTAAAAATATGTAGGTCACTGGTATCTCTCTCCCCCTCCTCTCAATATCTCCCCATTTTCTCTCCTCCCATGCCTGCCGTCTGTGCCACCATCCCCCCATCACTGTCCGCCCATCCCCTCTGTCCTCTTTCTCTGCCGACGCAACAGCCAAACAATCGCCCTCCCACTCAAGCTCCGAGCCGCATTACAAGGTTGCTTGGGCCGTGTGTTTGACAGCCTTGTTTTAAAGTCTCCACTTGGTGTATCTGGTAGGTCTCCTCTTCGTCGCAGATGGTAATCTCCTTCACATTTATCAATTTGGACCTGTTCTATGCCTTTTATGGACAGTTCTGTAATATCTTTGTTGTGTACACCATTAAAACGCTTTGTGGCCAACGGTTATCCTGCGTCTAACCACCGGTTTAACGGTTGGTCTGTCTGTCTTGCCTACGTGAAGTAGGCCACAAGTGCATTTGATTGTTTAACTTCCACTTCAGTTGTTAATCTAATGTTGGATTTTGTGAAGTTTACCATCATATGGATGTGCAACTGTTTGTCCAATGATAAGGCTGTTGCAGCTTAGGGATATGTTGACTCCATTATTAGCAGTTCAGAAAGTGTGTGGTGGGTGTGATATATTTATCCTTGGTGTCAATATGAACCAGTAAGTCTCTAAGGTTCTGACCCCAGAATTTAAAAATCTAAACATGGGTTTCACCGGTAAGTTAGTCCTTAAGGTTTCATCTGCTGTAAATATAGGCCAGTGTTTATACACAGAATCCTTGCTCAGTGTGAAGGTTGTTGTGTATGTACTCGTGATAAACTTGCCTTCAGGCTTCTCAGCAGGCCATGCTTTAGATTGTAGAAAATTATCTCGGGTTGTCTTACAGAAACCCATGTCAATGTAACACTTGGGATAGCCTCTCTGGAGACATTTGTGACCCATTTCTACCAATTGTTGGTCTCTAATAATTAGATCACTAGCTGTTCTCACTAATCTGTTCATTTGACAGTAAGGTAACCCTCATGAGTGGGGGAAGGTGGAAACTAATAGCATGCCAGAGCATATTCCTATAGGTAGGGCTGTAGTAGATTTTGGAATGTAATCGATCATCCTATTCGAAGAGAGACAAAGTCATGTAAAGAACATATATAATTTGTCATAGGTCGCAGTCATTTTGATTTTAATGTATTGAGTTTGTCGGTAAAGCATAACAGATCCATCCAAAGAAAAATGTCATCAATGCAGTGCATGTATTGGTGACCATGTTTAGCAATAAGTGGGTTTGGGCAAAAATTTCGAAGTGGTGTTTGAAAATGCTAGCGTATGAGGAACCATATTTGATCCCATCACTGTACCTGTGGTTTCAAATTTTAAATAGCTACGGTGAAGGATAAAACCAACCAGAAGGATTAAGAAATCCATAAGTGTCCCATAATATAATGGATTGTCAGTCAGTAGTTCTTTTACTGCGGGCAGTCCTTCTTCATGCAGGATGCACGAGTACAATAAGTATGTCCATGGTAACACATAACCCTTCGAATAGTTGATGATATTATCAATATTACCAATATTGGTCAATAACGGCATGCAGTTTTTGAGAAACCCTTGTAAGGCACACACACATGGCTGTGAAAAAATTATCTACGTATTGAGACACAGGCTGACAGATCAACCCCTTGGCAGAGATAACTGGTTGTCCTGAATAATTATATAGACTATAGGGAATTTTAGGGAGGTGTATAGAATGGGTTCAATGGGATAAGCTTGTGTTATGAATGTAAAGGTGTGTTCATCTAACCATGAATTATTGAAGCCAATCTGTATATATACACACACACACACACACACACACACACACACACACACACACACACACACACACACACACACACACACACACACACACACACACACACACACACACACCTTGTTAAAGCTGTGCATAATATTAATATTATTTTCTTATAAAAATCATATAAACAGGTATTTTTATCTTGGTGAGATAAAGTGACACGCAAAGCTGAAACCAGTATTTCCCCCTGGTTCTCCTGCTTCAAAGTCAGCATTCTTGTCTCCAGTGTCAGTGTCTTTACCCCCTGAGCAATGTAAGTGGCAATTTAAAGAAGGAATAGCGGTCTAGCATTTTCAAGCTAAGAATAGCAGTTTAACCAGTTGAGTGCCCAAGGACATAGTTACTACGTCCTGGGGTCTGGCACTCCCGTGGCCTCATGACCTCCTAGTATCTACATCCTAAACGAATTGTTCATTTTTTATAGGGGAGAGGGTGTTCTGCGCTCCTCCTGTTCCGTTCCGTCATCAAAGGGTTAAAGCACAGTAACTGGTAAACACTTTCAGTGTTTAAGGGCATCGGTAATGGCCTTCCTGCCGTAAAAGAGTTAATAGCACAGCCATGATTTATTTATGAAACATGAATGGATGTAATAGTTGTGAAGTAGAGAGAGCAGTGACTAGTGCAAATGAAACTCAGCTCAGTCTTCTGCTAGAATTGCCACATCACCTTTGCTGTTTGTGAAGAGGAAGCTTATTCCGTGTGCAAATCATTTCAGTGGATTAGCTAAAGCTAAATAAATCCACATTTTGAAACTACTTTCAGCAATTAAAGTAATAAGATAAGCACACTATAGCAGTTTAATAAAATATTACTCTCAGAGTGGTGTGACACTGTACAAACCAAACAACGCTCTCGCCTTAGAATGAATATATATATATTCAAACGTATATATATGCAAACATATATGCATATACATATATATATGCAAACATACGTACATAATATATATATATATATATATATATATATATATATATATATATATATATATATATATATATACACACACACACATTCGTATTGGTTTGAAAGCATAAATGTTACACAGAAGACCATTCCATTTTCGTCTTTTACATACAAAAGTGTTTAAAAAAAAAAAAAAAAAAAAAAACATCCAAGTAAGAATCAATATAAGGATTGTGAAATTCGCAACAGCTCATGCCACGAATTCTAGTGAAAACCTTACCACCTACAAGAGAAACTATTGCCTGTGGTTTCACCCAATGTAAATTACACTTAAGCACAATTTATAATTATAGATTCATGCGAAAGCATTCAAGGGCAGATGAAATGTGTATATGGGAGATATTTATATGTGATTTTTATATATATCATAATTTTTTTAATCAGTTGACAGCTGTTTTAGAGCATACAGCGATGCCAAGTTGAATGAGGGTCTTGATTACTTCAAGATTAGCTATCTTAAGTTTCTATTCATTTTAAGTGTTGTTAGTGCGAAGAGTCATTAGTCACTTCCTTGTCTCATGGAACATCAGCATACATTTACATTGTTAATGAACATTTGTGGTAAATGAATTAATGGCACTTTTAAACATAAATTCAGACCTAATAACTTTCTGCCTTTGGAATGTTTAAATAGGATCAAAACCAAACAGTTGTTTCGGGTATCCTAATCAATGGCTTTAAGGTACAATAAATGTTAATAAAAAATAGATTAGTATACATCATACCCACTGTATGCTAGCAAACTCCTCTGGTGCTAGTTCAATTTATCTTTAGAATTGCAAAATGCATTCCCCCCCCCCCCCAACCCCTGTACGTACATCTATAAAAGGAGTACGTTTTCCCCCAATGTCTGCATTATTATTTTATCTTCTAGTCTCAATCTCCAATCTAGTATTAGATAGACCATTTCTAACCCTTAAAGAGACAGTCCCACGGAGCAGGCAAAAAAAACCCCCAATATAACTGGCCTTAAAGTGAATCTTTTACTTCTGTTACCGGTGGAAAACAAATGGATTTTTCTATTAACTGGGTCTTACGAAATTCATTCTTCTCGTATTTATTGTGGTCCACATCCAGGCATAATAACCAATTGTCTGGAAACACCAAATCAAAAAAAAAAAAAGAGGACGAAAAGATCGTAAAAACCTCCAATGCACTTAATTACCATTGAACATGTTTTTTTCCCAAACATATTTAAGATGCTTACACCTGCGGGTGTTTGTTCCTCTTTATATTTAAACAACAAAAAGGCATCAGTTTACTTGGGGCTTAGGAGTGTTTGCGCTCTGATCAGATATCCCTACTGCTGGTCTGTTCAGTAGCACAGTTTAATGCACGAGGCTCCCTTATCAGCCAACCATTTAAAGCAGCTGCATATGAGAACTATTTTATATCATCTTTTCAAAAAGCGCAACCTTCTGTTTTCAAAAAGAAGTTATTTTCCTGTCAAATGGAGTTCTTGAAAACAACAATAATAATAATAATGCCTCCCCCTAAATGGTTCCCTCAGTCCGTTAACGTAGAGGCCACCAGAGGTATATAAAGAGAGCCACA